>NW_027228481.1:193753-242808 GCF_037783145.1 Equus przewalskii
ATGTGCCTATTTACTGGTTCAGTTAGGTCTTGCTTTCCAGCAAGCCCGGCAGGTGATTCCGAAGTGTTCCCCAACGGGTTGTGGCGTAGCCGGCAGGTGATTTTTGCGTGTCCGGCAGGTGGTTCTGGCGAGTCGAGCAGGTGGTTCCGGCGTGCTCGGCAGGTGCTTGCGGGGTCATTGGCACGTGGTTCTGGCATATCTGAGAGGTGGTTCCGGCATGCCCGGCAGGTGATTCCGGAGTGTTCGCCAAGTGTTTCTGGCGTAGCCGGCAGGTGATTTTGCATGTCCAGCGGTCGTTCCGGCGGGTCGAGCCGGTGGTTCCGGCGTGTCCGGCAGGTGGTTCCGGTCTGTCCGGCAGGTGGTTCTGTGGTGTCCGGCACGAGGTTCAGTCTGAGAGGCTGTGCCGGCATGCCCCTCACGTGATTCCGGCTTGTCCCCGAAGTGGTGCTGGTGTAGCGGGCAGGTGATTTTGGCGTGTCCGGCAGGTGGTTCAGGCGAGTTGAGCAGGTGCTTGCGACGTGCTCGGCAGGTGCTTCCGGCGTCTCCGGCACGTGTTTCTGGCACATCTGACTGGTGGTTCCGGCATGCCCAAAAGTTGATTCCGGTCTGTCCGGTAGGTGGTTCTGGCGTGCACGGCACGTGGTTCTGGTACGTCTCAGAGGTGGTTGCGTATGCCCAACAGGTGATTCCGGACTGTCCGCCACGTGCTTCTGGCACGTCTGAGAGGTGGTTCCAACATGCCCGGCAGGTCATTTCGGAGAGTCGTCCAAGTGGTTCTGGCGTAGCCCGCAGGTGATTTTGGCGTGTCCGGCGGGTGGTTCCGCCGTGCTCGGCAGGTGGTTCAGGCATGGCCGTCACGTGGTTCCAGTCTGTCCAGGACGTGTTTCCAGCTTCTCCGGCAGGTGGTTCTGGTACGTCTGAGAGGTGGTTCCGCCATGGCTGGCAGGTGATCCCGGACTGTCCCCCAGGTGGTTCTGGCATAGCCAGCAGTTGATATTGGCCTGTCCGGCAGGTGGTTCCAGCGAGTCGAACAGGTGGCTCCGGCGTTCTTGGCAGGTGGTTCCGGTCTGTCCGGTAGGTGTTTCCGGCGTGTCCGGCACGTGCTTCCGGCACGTCTGCGAGGTGGTTCCGGCATGCGCGGCAGGTGATTCCGTAGTGTCCGCCAGGTGGTTCTTGCGTACCCGGCAGGTGATTTTGGCGTGTCCGGCAGGTGTTTCTGGCTAGTCGAGCAGGTGGCTCCGGCATGGTCGGCAGGTGCTTCCGGCGTCTCCGGCACTTGGTTCTGGTGTGTCTGAGAGCTGGTTCCGGCATGTCCGGCAGATGATTCCGGAGTGTCCGCCAAGTGGTTCTGGCATACCCAGCAGGTGATTTTGGCGTGTCAGGGAGGTGGTACCGGTGAGTCAAGCAGGTGGTTCCGGCGTGCTCAGCAGGTGGTTCAGGCGGTTCTGGCAGGTGTTTTCCGTCTGTTCGGGGTGTGGTTCCAGCATCTCATGAACACGTTTCTGGCACGTCTGAGATGTGGTTCCAGCCGGCCCGACAGGTGTTTCCGCAGTGTCCGCCAAGCGGTTCTGGCGTAGTTGGCAGGTGATTTTGGCATGACTGGCAGGTGGTTCCAGCAAGCCTGGCAGGTGATTCCAAAGTGTTCACCAACTGGTTGTGGCGTAGCCGGCAGGTGATTTTTGCGTGATCGGCAGGTGGTTCTGGCGAGTCGAGCAGGTGGTTCCGGCGTGCTCGGCTGGTGCTTCCGGGGTCATTGGCACGTGGTTCTGGCATGTCTGAGAGGTGGTTCCTGCATGCCCGGCAAGTGATTCCGGAGTGTTCGCCAAGTGGTTCTGGCATAGTCGGCAGGTGATTTTGGCATGTCCGGCAGGTGGTTCAGGCGAGTTGAGCAGGTGGTTCCGACGTGCTTGGCAGGTGCTTCCAGCGACTCCGGCACGAGTTTCTGGCACATCTGACAGGTGGTTCCGGCATGCCCGAAAGGTGATTCCGGTCTGTCCGGTAGGTGGTTCCAGCCTGCACGGCATGTGGTTCTGGTACGTCTCAGAGGTGGTTGCGCATGCCCAACAGGTGATTCCGGACTGTCCGCCCCATGGTTCTGGCACGTCTGAGAGGTGGTTCCGACATGCCCGGCAGGTCATCCCGGAGAGTCGTCCAAGTGGTTCTGGCATAGCACACAGGTGATTTTGGCGTGTCCGGCAGGTTGTTCCGCTGTGCTTGGCAGGTGGTTCAGGCTTGGCCGTCAGGTGGTTCCAGACTGTCCAGGACGTGTTTCCAGCTTCTCCGGCAGGTGGTTCTGGTACGTCTGAGAGGTGGTTCCGCCATGGCTGGCAGGTGATCCCGGACTGTCCCCCAGGTGGTTCTGGCATAGCCAGCAGTTGATATTGGCCTGTCCGGCAGGTGGTTCCAGCGAGTCGAACAGGTGGCTCCGGCGTTCTTGGCAGGTGGTTCCGGTCTGTCCGGTAGGTGTTTCCGGCGTGTCCGGCACGTGCTTCCGGCACGTCTGAGAGGTGGTTCCGGCATGCGCGGCAGGTGATTCCGTAGTGTCCGCCAGGTGGTTCTTGCGTACCCGGCAGGTGATTTTGGCGTGTCCGGCAGGTGTTTCTGGCGAGTCGAGCAGGTGGCTCCGGCATGCTCGGCAGGTGCTTCCGGCGTCTCCGGCACTTGGTTCTGGTGTGTCTGAGAGCTGGTTCCGGCATGTCCGGCAGATGATTCCGGAGTGTCCGCCAAGTGGTTCTGGCATACCCAGCAGGTGATTTTGGCGTGTCAGGGAGGTGGTACCGGTGAGTCGAGCAGGTGGTTCCGGCGTGCTCAGCAGGTGGTTCAGGCGGTTCTGGCAGGTGTTATCCGTCTGTTCGGGGTGTGGTTCCAGCATCTCATGAACACGTTTCTGGCACGTCTGAGATGTGGTTCCAGCCGGCCCGACAGGTGTTTCCGCAGTGTCCGCCAAGCGGTTCTGGCGTAGTTGGCAGGTGATTTTGGCATGACTGGCAGGTGGTTCCAGCAAGCCTGGCAGGTGATTCCAAAGTGTTCACCAACTGGTTGTGGCGTAGCCGGCAGGTGATTTTTGCGTGATCGGCAGGTGGTTCTGGCGAGTCGAGCAGGTGGTTCCGGCGTGCTCGGATGGTGCTTCCGGGGTCATTGGCACGGGGTTCTGGCATGTCTGAGAGGTGGTTCCTGCATGCCCGGCAAGTGATTCCGGAGTGTTCGCCAAGTGGTTCTGGCATAGTCGGCAGGTGATTTTGGCATGTCCGGCAGGTGGTTCAGGCGAGTTGAGCAGGTGGTTCCAACGTGCTTGGCAGGTGCTTCCAGCGACTCCGGCACGAGTTTCTGGCACATCTGACAGGTAGTTCCGGCATGCCCGAAAGGTGATTCCGGTCTGTCCGGTAGGTGGTTCCAGCCTGCACGGCATGTGGTTCTGGTACGTCTCAGAGGTGGTTGCGCATGCCCAACAGGTGATTCCGGACTGTCCGCCACATGGTTCTGGCACGTCTGAGAGGTGGTTCCGGCATGCCCGGCAGGTCATCCCAGAGAGTCCTCCAAGTGGTTCTGGCATAACACGCAGGTGATTTTGGCGTGTCTGGCAGGTTGTTCCGTTGTGCTTGGCAGGTGGTTCAGGCTTGGCCGGCAGGTGGTTCCAGACTGTCCAGGACGTGTTTCCAGCTTCTCCGGCAGGTGGTTCTGGTACGTCTGAGAGGTGGTTCCGCCATGGCTGGCAGGTGATTCCGGACCGTCCCCCAGGTGGTTCTGGCATAGCCAGCAGTTGATATTGGCCTGTCCGGCAGGTGGTTCCAGCGAGTCGAACAGGTGGCTCCGGCGTGCTCGGCAGGTGGTTCCGGTCTGTCCGGTAGGTGATTCCGGCGTGTCCGGCACGTGCTTCCGGCACGTCTGAGAGGTGGTTCCGGCATGCGCGACAGGTGGTTTCGGAGTGTCCGCCAGGTGGTTCTGGCGTACCCGGCAGGTGATTTTGGCGTGTCCGGCAGGTGTTTCTGGCGAGTCGAGTAGGTGGCTCCGGCATGCTCGGCAGGTGCTTCCGGGGTCTCCGGCACGTGGTTCTGGTGTGTCTGAGAGCTGGTTCCGGCATGTCTGGCAGATGATTCCGGAGTGTCCGCCAAGTGGTTCTGGCATACCCGGCTGGTGATTTGGGCATGTCAGGTAGGTGGTTCCGGCGAGTCGAGCAGGTGGCTCCGGCGTGCTCGGCACGTTGTTCAGACGGGTCTGGCAGGTGTTTTCCGTCTGTTCGGGGTGTGGTTCCAGCATCTCATGCACATGGTTCTGGCACGTCTGAGATGTGGTTCCGGCCGGCCCGACAGGTGTTTCCACAGTGTCCGCCAAGTGGTACTGGCGTAGTTGGCAGGTGATTTTGGCATGACCGGCAGGTGGATCCAGCAAGCCCGGCAGGTGATTCCGAAGTGTTCCCCAACTGGTTGTGGCGTAGCCGGCAGGTGATTTTTGCGTGTCCGGCAGGTGGTTCTGGCGAGTCGAGCAGGTGGTTCCGGCGTGCTCGGCAGGTGCTTCCGGGGTCATTGGCACGTGGTTCTGGCATATCTGAGAGGTGGTTCCGGCATGCCCGGCAGGTGATTCCGGAGTGTTCGCCAAGTGTTTCCGGCGTAGCCGGCAGGTGATTTTGCATGTCCAGCGGTCGTTCCGGCGGGTCGAGCCGGTGGTTCCGGCGTGTCCGGCAGGTGGTTCCGGTCTGTCCGGCAGGTGGTTCTGTGGTGTCCGGCACGAGGTTCAGTCTGAGAGGCTGTGCCGGCATGCCCCTCACGTGATTCCGGCTTGTCCCCGAAGTGGTGCTGGTGTAGCGGGCAGGTGATTTTGGCGTGTCCGGCAGGTGGTTCAGGCGAGTTGAGCAGGTGCTTGCGACGTGCTCGGCAGGTGCTTCCGGCGTCTCCGGCACGTGTTTCTGGCACATCTGACTGGTGGTTCCGGCATGCCCAAAAGTTGATTCCGGTCTGTCCGGTAGGTGGTTCCGGCGTGCACGGCACGTGGTTCTGGTATGTCTCAGAGGTGGTTGCGTATGCCCAACGGGTGATTACAGACTGTCCGCCACGTGCTTCTGGCACGTCTGAGAGGTGGTTCCAACATGCCCGGCAGGTCATTTCGGAGAGTCGTCCAAGTGGTTCTGGCGTAGCCCGCAGGTGATTTTGGCGTGTCCGGCGGGTGGTTCTGCCGTGCTCGGCAGGTGGTTCAGGCATGGCCGTCAGGTGGTTCCAGTCTGTCCAGGACGTGTTTCCAGCTTCTCCGGCAGGTGGTTCTGGTACGTCTGAGAGGTGGTTCCGCCATGGCTGGCAGGTGATCCCGGACTGTCCCCCAGGTGGTTCTGGCATAGCCAGCAGTTGATATTGGCCTGTCCGGCAGGTGGTTCCAGCGAGTCGAACAGGTGGCTCCGGCGTTCTTGGCAGGTGGTTCCGGTCTGTCCGGTAGGTGTTTCCGGCGTGTCCGGCACGTGCTTCCGGCACGTCTGAGAGGTGGTTCCGGCATGCGCGGCAGGTGATTCCGTAGTGTCCGCCAGGTGGTTCTTGCGTACCCGGCAGGTGATTTTGGCGTGTCCGGCAGGTGTTTCTGGCGAGTCGAGCAGGTGGCTCCGGCCGGCCCGACAGGTGTTTCCGCAGTGTCCGCCAAGTGGTTCTGGCGTAGTTGGCAGGTGATTTTGGCATGACTGGCAGGTGGTTCCAGCAAGCCTGGCAGGTGATTCCAAAGTGTTCACCAACTGGTTGTGGCGTAGCCGGCAGGTGATTTTTGCGTGATCGGCAGGTCGTTCTGGCGAGTCGAGCAGGTGGTTCCGGCGTGCTCGGCTGGTGCTTCCGGGGTCATTGGCAGGTGGTTCTGGCATGTCTGAGAGGTGGTTCCTGCATGCCCGGCAAGTGATTCCGGAGTGTTCGCCAAGTGGTTCTGGCATAGTCGGCATGTGATTTTGGCATGTCCGGCAGGTGGTTCAGGCGAGTTGAGCAGGTGGTTCCAACGTGCTTGGCAGGTGCTTCCGGCGTCTCCGGCACGTGTTTCTGGCACATCTGACAGGTGGTTCCGGCATGCCCGAAAGGTGATTCCGGTCTGTCCGGTAGGTGGTTCCAGCCTGCACGGCATGTGGTTCTGGTACGTCTCAGAGGTGGTTGCGCATGCCCAACAGGTGATTCCGGACTGTCCGCCACATGGTTCTGGCACGTCTGAGAGGTGGTTCCGGCATGCCCGGCAGGTCAGCCCAGAGAGTCCTCCAAGTGGTTCTGGCATAACACGCAGGTGATTTTGGCGTGTCTGGCAGGTTGTTCCGTTGTGCTTGGCAGGTGGTTCAGGCTTGGCCGGCAGGTGGTTCCAGACTGTCCAGGACGTGTTTCCAGCTTCTCCGGCAGGTGGTTCTGGTACGTCTGAGAGGTGGTTCCACCATGGCTGGCAGGTGATTCCGGACCGTCCCCCAGGTGGTTCTGGCATAGCCAGCAGTTAATATTGTCCTGTCCGGCAGGTGGTTCCAGCGAGTCGAACAGGTGGCTCCGGCGTGCTCGGCAGGTGGTTCAGGCGGGTCTGGCAGGTGGTTTCGGTCTGTTCGGGGGGTGGTTCCGGCATGTCATGCACGTGGTTCTGGCACGTCTGAGAGGTGGTTCCGGCCGGCCCGACAGGTGGTTCCAGGGTGTCCGCCAGGTGGTTCTGGCATAGCTGGCAGGTGATGTTGGCGTGACCGCCAGGTGGTTCCAGCCAGCCCTGCAGGTCATTCCGAAGTGTTCACCAAATGGTTGTGGCGTAGCCGGCAGGTGATTTTGGCGTGTCCGGCAGGTGGTTCTGGCGAGTCGAGCAGGTGGTTCTGGCGTGCTCGGCAGGTGCTTCCGGGGTCATTGGCATGTGGTTCTGGCATGTCTGAGAGGTGGTTCCGCCATGCCCGACAGGTGATTCCGGAGTGTTCGCCAAGTGGTTCTGCCGTAGCCGGCAGGTGATTTTGCATGTCCGGTAGTGGTTCCGGCGATTCGAGCCGGTGGTTCCGGCGTGTCGGCAGGTGGTTCCGGTCTGTCCAGCAGGTGGGTCTGGGGTGTCCGGCACAAGGTTCTGGCACGTCTGAGAGGTGGTGTCGGCATGCCCTTCACGTGATTCCAGCGTGTCCACCAAGTGGTTCTGGTGTAGCGGGCAGGTGATTTTGGCGTGTCCGGCAGGTGGGACCGGTGAGTCAAACAGGTGGTTCTGGCGAGTGTATCCGGTGTTTCCGGTCTGTCCGGCAGGTGCTTCCGGTGTCCGGCACGTGCTTCTGGCACATCGGAGAGGTGGTTCTGGCATGCCCGGCAGGTGATTCTGGAGTGTTCGCCAAGTGTTTCTGGCGTAGCCGGCAGCTGATTTTGGCGTGTCCAGCGGTCGTTCTGGGGAGTCGATCAGGTGGTTCCGGCATACCCGGCAGGTGGTTCCGGTCTGTCCGGCACGTGGTTCTGGCACGTCTGAGAGGTTGTTCCGGCATGCCCCTCAGGTGATTACGGAGTGTCCTCCAAGTGGTGCTGGCGTAGCCGGCAGGTGATTCTGACGTGTCCGGCAGGTGGTTCTGGTGAGTCGAGCAGGTGGTTCCGACGTGCTCGGCAGGTGGTTCCGGCAGGTCCGGCAGGTGTTTTGGCCGTCTGTCCTGGTGGTTCCGGCATGCCCGAAAGTTGATTCTGGAGTGTCCAGTAAGTGGTTTTGGCGTGCCGGCACATGGGTCTGGCCTCTCAGAGGTGGTTGCGTATGCCCAACGGGTGATTCCGGCGAGCCCGCCACGTGCTTCTGGCTCGTCTGCGCGGTGTTGCGGCAGGTCTGAGAGAGTGGTTCTGGCGTAGCCCGCAGGTGATTTTGGAGTGTCCGGCAGGTGGTTCCGCCAGCTCGGCAGGTGGTTCCGGCATGTCCGTCAGGTGGTTCCGGAGCTTCTCCGGCAGGTGGTTCTGGTACGTCTGAGAGGTGGTTCCGCCATGGCTGGCAGGTGATTCCGGACTGTTCGCCAGGTGGTTCTGGCGTAGCCGGCAGTTGATATTGGCCTGTCCGGCAGGTGGTTCCAGCGAGTCGAGACAGGTGGTTCCGGCGTTCTCGGCAGGTGGTTCCGGTCTGTCCGGTAGGTGTTTCCGGCGTGTCCGGCACGTGCTTCCGGCACGTCTGAGAGGTGGTTCCGGCATGCACGACAGGTGATTCCGTAGTGTCCGCCAGGTGGTTCTGGCATACACGGCAGGTGATTTTGGCGTGTCCGGCAGGTGTTTCCGGCGAGTCGAGCAGGTGGCTCAGGCATGCTCGGCAGGTGCTTCCGGCGTGTCCGGCATTTGGTTCTGGTGTGTCTGAGAGCTGGTTCCGGCATGTCCGGCAGATGATTCCGGAGTGTCCGCCAAGTGGTTCTGGCATACCCGGCAGGTGATTTTGGCGTTTCAGGGAGGTGGTTCCGGTGAGTCGAGCAGGTGGTTCCGGCGTGCTCGGCAGGTGGTTCAGGCGGGTCTGAGATGTGGTTCCGGCCGGCCCGACAGGTGTTTCCGCAGTGTTCGCCAAGCGGTTCTGGCGTAGTTGGCAGGTGATGTTGGCATGACTGCCAGGTGGTTCCAGCAAGCCCGGCAGGTCATTCCAAAGTGTTCACCAACTGATTGTGGCGTAGCCGGCAGGTGATTTTTGCGTGATCGGCAGGTGGTTTTGGCGAGTCGAGCAGGTGGTTCTGGCGTGCTCGGCTGGTGCTTCCGGGTCATTGGCACGTGGTTCTGGCATGTCTGAGAGGTGGTTCCTGCATGCCCGGCAAGTGATTCCGGAGTGTTCGCCAAGTGGTTCTGGCATAGTCGGCAGGTGATTTTGGCATGTCCGGCAGGTGGTTCAGGCGAGTTGAGCCGGTGGTTCCGACGTGTCTTGGGTTGCAGGTGCTTCTGGCGTCTCCGGCACGTGTTTCTGGCACGTCTGACAGGTTGTTTCGGCATGCCCGAAAGGTGATTCCGGCTTGTCCACCAAGCGGTTCTGGTGTAGCGGGCAGGTGATTTTGGCGTGTCCGGCAGGTGGGACCGGTGAGTCAAGCAGGTGGTTCTGGCAAGTGTTTCCGGTGTTTCCGGTCTGCCCGACAGATGGTTCCGGACTGTCCGGCACGTGGTTCTGGCACGTCTGAGAGGTGGTGCCGGCATGCCCGGCAGGTGATCCCGGAGAGTCCTCCAAGTGGTTCTGGCGTAGCAGGAAGGTGATTTTGGCGTGTCTGTCAGGTTGTTCTTGGGCTTGGACAGGTGGTTCAGGCTTACCCGGCAGATGGTTGAGGCGTGTCCGGCTCAGTGGTTCTGGCACGTCTGAGAGGTGGTTCCGGCATGCCTGGCAGGTGATCCCGGACAGTCCTCCAAGTGGTTCTGGCATAGCCCGCAGGTGATTTTGACCTGTCCGGCAGGTGGCTCTGGTGAGTCGAACAGGTGGTTCCGGCGTGCTCGGCAGGTGGTTCCGGCATGTCCGGCAGGTGTTTCCGTCTGTCCATGACGTGGTTCCGGCATGCCCGCAAGTTGATTCTGGAGTGTCCACCAAGTGGTTTTGGCGTTGCCGGCATATGATTTTGTCCTGTGAGGCAGGTGCTTCCGGCACGTCTAGAGGTGGTTCCGGCAAGCTCGGCAGGTGATTCTGGTATCTTCGGCACGTAGTTGTGGCACGTCTGAGAGATGGTTCCTGCAAACCCGGCAGGTGATTCCGGCGTGTCCGGCAGGTGGTTCTGGCAAGTCGAGAGGTGGTTCCGGCATGCTCGGCAGGTGATTCCGGCGTCTCTGGCACTTGGTTCTGGTATGTCTGAGAGGTGGTTCCGGCATGTCCGGCAGGTGATTCCGGAGTGTCCGCCAAGTGGTTCTGGCATAGCCGGCAGGTGATTTGGGCATGTCAGGTAGGTGGTTCCGGGGAGTCGATCAGGTGGCTCCGGCGTGCTCGGCAGGTGTTTCCGGCGTGTCCTGCACATGGTTCTGGCACGTCTGAGAGGTGGTTCCGGCCTGCCCGACAGGTGTTTCCACAGTGTCCGCCAAGTGGTTCTGGCGTAGCTGGCAGGTGATGTTGGCGTGACCGGCAGGTGGTTCCAGCCAGCCCGGCAGGTGATTCCGAAGTGTTCACCAACTGGTTGTGGCATAGCCGGCAGGTGATTTTGGCGTGTCCGGCAGGTGGTTCTGGCGAGTCGAGCAGGTGGTTCCGGCGTGCTCGGCAGGTGCTTCCGGCGTCATTGGCACGTGGTTCTGGCATGTCTGAGAGGTGGTTCCGGCATGCCCGGCAGGTGATTCCGGAGTGTTCGCCAAGTGGTTCTGGCGTAGCCGGCAGGTGATTTTGCATGTCCGGCAGTCGTTCCGGCGAGTCGAGCCGGTGGTTCCGGCGTGTTCGGCAGGTGGTTCCGGTCTGTCCGGCAGGTGGTTCTGGGCTGTCCGGCACGAGGTCTCAGTCTGAGAGGTTGCGTCGGCATGCCCTTCACGTGATTCCGACTTGTCCACCAAGTGGTGCTGGTGTAGCGGGCAGGTGATTTTGGCGTGTCCGGCAGGTGGGACCGGTGAGTCGAACAGTGGTTCTGGCGAGTGCTTCCGGTGTTTCCGGTCTCTCTGGCAGATGGTTCCGGCCTGTCTGACAGGTGCTTCTGGCACTGCCCAGAGGTTGTGCCGGCATGCCCGGCAGGTGATTCTGGAGTGTCCGCCAAGTGGTTCTGGCGTAGCCGGCAGGTGATTTTGGCGTGTCCGGCAGGTGGTTCTGGGGAGCGGATCAGGAACTTCCGGCATTCTCAGAATGTGGCTGTGGCACCTCTGAGAGGTGGTTCCAGCATGCCCGGCAGGTGATTCCGGAGTGTCCGACAAGTGGTTGTGGCGTAGCCGGCTGGTGATTCTGGCGTGTCCGGCAGGTGGTTCTGGCGAGTCAAGCAGGTGGTCCCGGCGTGTCCGGCAGGTGGTTCCGGTCTGTCCTGGAGGTGGTTCCGGAGTGTCTGCCGAGTGGTTCTGGCGTAGCCGGCAGGTGATTTTGGCGTGTCCAGCAGGTGGTTCTGGGGAGTGGAGCAGGTGGTTCCGGCATACTCGGCAGGTGGTTGCGGCGTGTCCGGCACATGGTTCTGGCACGTCTGAGAGGTGGTTCCGGCATGCCCGGCAGGTGATCCCGGAGAGTCCTCCAAGTGGTTCTGGCGTACCCCGCTGGTGTTTCTGATGTGTCCGGCAGGTGGCTCTGGTGAGTCGAGCAGGTGTTTCTGGCGTGCTCGGGAGGTGGTTGCGGCAGGTCCGGCAGGTGTTTGCCGTCTGTCCGTGACGTGGTTCCGGCATGCCCGCAAGTTGATTCTGGAGTGTCCACCAAGTGGTTTTGGCGTAGCCGGCATGTGATTTTGGCCTGTGAGGCAGGTGGTTCGGGCATGTCCAGCAGGTGGTTCTGGCAAGCTCGTCAGGTGCTTCTGGTCTCTTCGGCATGTGGTTGTGGCGCGTCTGAGAGATGGTTCCGGCACGCCCTTCAGGTGATTCCGGAGTTTCCGGCATGTGGTTCTGGCACCTCTGAGATGTGGTTCCGGCATGCCCGGCAGGTGATCCCGGAGTCTCCGGCATGTGGTTCTGGCACGTCTGAGAGGTGGTTCTGGCATGCCTGGCAGGTGATCCCGGAGTGTCCAGCATGTGGTTTTGGCACCTCTGAGAGGTGGTTCCAGAATGCCTGACATGTGATTCCGGAGTGTCTGCCGGGTGGTTCTGGTGTAGCCGGCAGGTGATTTTGGCGTGTCCAGCAGGTGGTTCCAGCGAGCTCGGCAGATGGTACCGGCGTGTCCGGAACATGGTTCTGGCACATCTGAGAGATGGTTCCGGCATGCCCGGCAGGTGATTCCGGAGTCTCCGGCATGTGGTTCTGGCATCTCTGAGAGCTGGTTCCGGCATGCCCGGCAGGTGATTCCGGAGTGTTCGCCAAGTGGTTCTGGCGTAGCCGGCAGGTGATTTTGGCGTGTCCAGCAGGTGGTTTTGGCGAGTCGAGCAGGTGGTTCAGGCGTGCTCGGCAGGTGCTTCTGGCGTCATTGGCATGTGGTTCCGGCATGTCTGAGAGGTGGTGCCGCCATGCCCGGCAGGTGATTCCCGAGTGTTCGCCAAGTGGTTCTGCCGTAGCCGGCAGGTGATTTTGCAGTGTCCGGCATGGTTCCGGCGAGTCGAGCCGGTGGTTCAGGCATGTCTTTCAGGTGGTTTCGGTCTGTTCGGGGTGTGGTTCCGGCATCTCAGGCACATGGTTCTGGCTTGTCTGAGAGGTGTTTCCGGCCGAGCAGACAGGTGTTTCCGGAGTGTCCAGCAAGTGGTTCTTGCATAGCTGGCAGGTGATTGTGGCATGAGAGGCTGGTGGTTCCAGCCAGCCCGGCAGGTGATTCCAAAGTGTTCAGCAACTGGTTGTGGCGTAGCCGGCAGGTGATTTTCGCGTGTCTGGCAGGTCTTTCTGGCAAGTCGAGCAGGTGGTTCCACCTTCCTCGGCAGGTGCTTCCGGTGTCATTGACATGTGGTTCTGGCATGTCTGAGAGGTGGTTCCGGCATGCCCGGCAGGTGATTCCGGAGTCTTCGCTAAGTGGTTCTGGCGTAGCCGGCAGGTGATTTTGCATGTCCGGCGGTGGTTCCGGCGAGTCGAGCCGGTGGTTCCGGCGTGTCCGTCATGTGGTTCTGGGGTCTCCGACACGAGGTTCTGGCACGTCTTAGAGGTGGTGTCAGTATGCCCTTCACGTGATTCCGGCTTGTTCGCTAAGTGGTTCTTGTGTAGCGAGCAGGTGATTTTGGCATGTTCGGCAGCTGCGACCGGTGAGTCAAGCAGGTGGTTCCGGCGAGTGTTTGCTGTGGTTCAGGTCTGTCCGGGAGATGGTTCCGGCCTGTCCGGCACGTGCTTCGGGCACGTCTGAGAAGTTGTGCTGGCATGACCGGCTGGTGATTCTGGAGTGTCCGCCAAGTGGTTCTGGCGTAGCCGGCAGCTGATTTTGGCATGTCCGGCAGGTGGTTCTGGGGATTGGATCAGGAACTTCTGGCATTCTCGGCAGGTGCTTCCGCCATCTCCGGCATGTGGTTGTGGCACCTCTGAGAGGTGTTTCCAGCATGCCCGGCAGGTGATTACGGAGTGTCCCACAAGTGGTTGTGGCGTAGCCGGCTGGTGATTTTGGCGGGTCCGGCAGGTGGTTCTGGCGAGTCAAGCAGGTGGTCCCGGCGTGTCCGGCAGGTGGTACCAGCGTGTCTGGAACATGGTTCTGGCACGTCTGATAGCTGGTTCCGTCATGCCCGGCAGCTGATTCCGAAGTGTCCGCCAAGCGGTTCTGGCGTAGTTGGCAGGTGATTTTGGCATGACCGGCAGGTGGTTCCAGCAAGCCCGGCCCGTGATTCCGAAGTGTTCATCAACTGGTTGTGGTGCAGCCGAGCAGGTGGTTCCGGCGTGCTCGGCAGGTGCTTCCGGGATCATTGGCACTTGGTTCTGGCATGTCTGAGAGGTGGTTCTCACATGCCCGGCCGGTGATTCCGGAGTGTTCGCCAAGTGGTTCTGGCGTAGCCGGCAGGTGATTTTGCATGTCCGGCGGTGGTTCCGGAGGGTCGAGCCGGTGGTTCTGGCATGCTCGACAGTTGGTTCAGGCAGGTCCGGCAGGTGGCTCCGGCGTGCTCGGCAGGTGGTTCCGGTCTGTCCGGTAGGTGATTCCGGCGTGTCCGGCACGTGGTTCTGGTGTGTCTGAGAGCTGGTTCCGGCATGTCCGGCAGATGATTCCGGAGTGTCCGCCAAGTGGGTCTGGCATACCCGGCTGGTGATTTGGGCATGTCAGGTAGGTGGTTCCGGCGAGTCGAGCAGGTGGCTCCGGCATGCTCGGCAGGTGCTTCCGGCGTCTCCGGCACGTGGTTCCGGCATGTCCGGCAGATGATTCCGGAGTGTCCGCCAAGTGGTTCTGGCATACCCAGCAGGTGATTTTGGCGTGTCAGGGAGGTGGTACCGGTGAGTCGAGCAGGTGGTTCCGGCGTGCTCAGCAGGTGGTTCAGGCGGTTCTGGCAGGTGGTATCCGTCTGTTCGGGGTGTGGTTCCAGCATCTCATGAACACGTTTCTGGCACGTCTGAGATGTGGTTCCGGCCGGCCCGACAGGTGTTTCCGCAGTGTCCGCCAAGCGGTTCTGGCGTAGTTGGCAGGTGATTTTGGCATGACTGGCAGGTGGTTACAGCAAGCCTGGCAGGTGATTTTGGCATGACTGGCAGGTGGTTACAGCAAGCCTGGCAGGTGATTCCAAAGTGTTCACCAACTGGTTGTGGCGTAGCCGGCAGGTGATTTTTGCGTGATCGGCAGGTGGTTCTGGCGAGTCGAGCAGGTGGTTCCGGCGTGCTCGGCTGGTGCTTCCGGGGTCATTGGCACGGGGTTCTGGCATGTCTGAGAGGTGGTTCCTGCATGCCCGGCAAGTGATTCCGGAGTGTTCGCCAAGTGGTTCTGGCATAGTCGGCAGGTGATTTTGGCATGTCCGGCAGGTGGTTCAGGCGAGTTGAGCAGGTGGTTCCAACGTGCTTGGCAGGTGCTTCCGGCGTCTCCGGCACGTGTTTCTGGCACATCTGACAGGTGGTTCCGGCATGCCCGAAAGGTGATTCCGGTCTGTCCCTTAGGTGGTTCCAGCCTGCACGGCATGTGGTTCTGGTACGTCGCAGAGGTGGTTGCGCATGCCCAACAGGTGATTCCGGACTGTCCGCCACATGGTTCTGGCACGTCTGAGAGGTGGTTCCGGCATGCCCGGCAGGTCATCCCAGAGAGTCCTCCAAGTGGTTCTGGCATAACACGCAGGTGATTTTGGCGTGTCTGGCAGGTTGTTCCGTTGTGCTCGGCAGGTGGTTCAGGCTTGGCCGACAGGTGGTTCCAGACTGTCCAGGACGTGTTTCCAGCTTCTCCGGCAGGTGGTTCTGGTACGTCTGAGAGGTGGTTCCGCCATGGCTGGCAGGTGATTCCGGACCGTCCCCCAGGTGGTTCTGGCATAGCCAGCAGTTGATATTGGCCTGCCCGGCAGGTGGTTCCAGCGAGTCGAACAGGTGGCTCCGGCGTGCTCGGCAGGTGGTTCCGGTCTGTCCGGCAGGTGATTGCGGCGTGTCTGGCACGTGCTTCCGGCACGTCTGAGAGGTGGTTCCGGCATGCGCGACAGGTGGTTTCGGAGTGTCCGCCAGGTGGTTCTGGCGTACCCGGCAGGTGATTTTGCCGTGTCCGGCAGGTGTTTCTGGCGAGTCGAGTAGGTGGCTCCGGCATGCTCGGCAGGTGCTTCCGGCGTCGCCGGCACGTGGTTCTGGTGTGTCTGAGAGCTGGTTCCGGCATGTCCGGCAGATGATTCCGGAGTGTCCGCCAAGTGGTTCTGGCATACCCGGCTGGTGATTTGGGCATGTCAGGTAGGTGGTTCCGGCGAGTCGAGCAGGTGGCTCCGGCGTGCTCGGCAGGTTGTTCAGACGGGTCTGGCAGGTGTTTTCCGTCTGTTCGGGGTGTGGTTCCAGCATCTCATGCACATGGTTCTGGCACGTCTGAGATGTGGTTCCGGCCGGCCCGACAGGTGTTTCCACAGTGTCCGCCAAGTGGTACTGGCGTAGTTGGCAGGTGATTTTGGCATGACCGGCAGGTGTTTCCAGCAAGCCCGGCAGGTGATTCCGAAGTGTTCCCCAACTGGTTGTGGCGTAGCCGGCAGGTGATTTTTGCGTGTCCGGCAGGTGGTTCTGGCGAGTCGAGCAGGTGGTTCCGGCGTGCTCGGCAGGTGCTTCCGGGGTCATTGGCACGTGGTTCTGGCATATCTAAGAGGTGGTTCCGGCATGCCCGGCAGGTGATTCCGGAGTGTTCGCCAAGTGATTCCGGCGTAGCCGGCAGGTGATTTTGCACGTCCAGCGGTCGTTCCAGAGGGTCGAGCCCGTGGTTCCGGCGTGTCCGGCAGGTGGTTCCGGTCTGTCCGGCAGGTGGTTCTGTGGTGTCCGTCACGAGGTTCGGTCTGAGAGGCTGTGCCAGCATGCCCCTCACGTGATTCCGGCTTGTCCCCGAAGTGGTGCTGATGTAGCGGGCAGGTGATTTTGGCGTGTCCGGCAGGTGGTTCAGGCGAGTTGAGCAGGTGGTTGCGACGTGCTCGGCAGGTGCTTCCGGCGTCTCCGGCACGTGTTTCTGGCACATCTGACTGGTGGTTCCGGCATGCCCAAAAGTTGATTCCGGTCTGTCCGGTAGGTGGTTCCGGCGTGCACGGCACGTGGTTCTGGTACGTGTCAGAGGTGGTTGCGTATGCCAAACAGGTGATTCCGGACTGTCCGCCACGTGCTTCTGGCACGTCTGAGAGGTGGTTCCAACATGCCCGGCAGGTCATTTCGGAGAGTCGTCCAAGTGGTTCTGGCGTAGCCCGCAGGTGATTATGGCGTGTCCGGCAGGTGTTTCCGCCGTGCTCGGCAGGTGGTTCAGGCTTGGCCGTCAGGTGGTTCCAGTCTGTCCAGGACGTGTTTCCAGCTTCTCCGGCAGGTGGTTCTGGTACGTCTGAGAGGTGGTTCCGCCATGGCTGGCAGGTGATCCCGGACTGTCCGCCAGGTGGTTCTGGCATAGCCAGCAGTTGATATTGGCCTGTCCGGCAGGTGGTTCCAGCGAGTCGAACAGGTGGCTCCGGCGTTCTTGGCAGGTGGTTCCGGTCTGTCCGGTAGGTGTTTCCGGCGTGTCTGGCACGAGCTTTCGGCACGTCTGAGAGGTGGTTCCGGCATGAGCGGCAGGTGTTTCTGTAGTGTCCGCCAGGTGTTTCTGGCGTACCCGGCAGGTGATTTTGGCGTGTCCGGCAGGTGTTTCTGGCGAGTCGAGCAGGTGGCTCCGGCATGCTCGGCAGGTGCTTCCGGCGTCTCCGGCACTTGGTTCTGGTGTGTCTGAGAGCTGGTTCCGGCATGTCCGGCAGATGATTCCGGAGTGTCCGCCAAGTGGTTCTGGCATACCCAGCAGGTGATTTTGGCGTGTCAGGGAGGTGGTACCGGTGAGTCGAGCAGGTGGTTCCGGCGTGCTCAGCTGGTGGTTCAGGCGGTTCTGGCAGGTGGTATCCGTCTGTTCGGGGTTTGGTTCCAGCATCTCATGAACACGTTTCTGGCACGTCTGAGATGTGGTTCCAGCCGGCCCGACAGGTGTTTCCGCAGTGTCCGCCAAGCGGTTCTGGCGTAGTTGGCAGGTGATTTTGGCATGACTGGCAGGTGGTTCCAGCAAGCCTGGCAGGTGATTCCAAAGTGTTCACCAACTGGTTGTGGCGTAGCCGGCAGGTGATTTTTGCGTGATCGGCAGGTGGTTCTGGCGAGTCGAGCAGGTGGTTCCGGCGTGCTCGGCTGGTGCTTCCGGGGTCATTGGCACGGGGTTCTGCCATGTCTGAGAGGTGGTTCCTGCTTGCCCGGCAAGTGATTCCGGAGTGTTCGCCAAGTGGTTCTGGCATAGTCGGCAGGTGATTTTGGCATGTCCGGCAGGTGGTTCAGGCGAGTTGAGCAGGTGGTTCCAACGTGCTTGGCAGGTGCTTCCGGCGTCTCCGGCACGTGTTTCTGGCACATCTGACAGGTGGTTCCGGCATGCCCGAAAGGTGATTCCGGTCTGTCCGGTAGGTGGTTCCAGCCTGCACGGCATGTGGTTCTGGTACGTCTCAGAGGTGGTTGCGCATGCCCAACAGGTGATTCCGGACTGTCCGCCCCATGGTTCTGGCACGTCTGAGAGGTGGTTCCGGCATGCCCGGCAGGTCATCCCAGAGAGTCCTCCAAGTGGTTCTGGCATAACACGCAGGTGATTTTGGCGTGTCTGGCAGGTTGTTCCGTTGTGCTTGGCAGGTGGTTCAGGCTTGGCCGGCAGGTGGTTCCAGACTGTCCAGGACGTGTTTCCAGCTTCTCCGGCAGGTGGTTCTGGTACGTCTGAGAGGTGGTTCCGCCATGGCTGGCAGGTGATTCCGGACCGTCCCCCAGGTGGTTCTGGCATAGCCAGCAGTTGATATTGGCCTGTCCGGCAGGTGGTTCCAGCGAGTCGAACAGGTGGCTCCGGCGTGCTCGGCAGGTGGTTCCGGTCTGTCCGGTAGGTGATTCCGGCGTGTCCGGCACGTGCTTCCGGCACGTCTGAGAGGTGGTTCCGGCATGCGCGAAAGGTGGTTTCGGAGTGTCCGCCAGGTGGTTCTGGCGTACCCGGCAGGTGATTTTGCCGTGTCCAGCAGGTGTTTCTGGCGAGTCGAGCAGGTGGCTCCGGCATGCTCGGCAGGTGCTTCCGGCGTCTCCGGCACGTGGTTCTGGTGTGTCTGAGAGCTGGTTCCGGCATGTCCGGCAGATGATTCCGGAGTGTCCGCCAAGTGGTTCTGGCATACCCGGCTGGTGATTTTGCCATGTCAGGTAGGTGGTTCCGGCGAGTCGAGCAGGTGGCTCCGGCGTGCTCGGCAGGTTGTTCAGACGGGTCTGGCATGTGTTTTCCGTCTGTTCGGGGTGTGGTTCCAGCATCTCATGCACATGGTTCTGGCACGTCTGAGATGTGGTTCCGGCCGGCCCGACAGGTGTTTCCACAGTGTCCGCCAAGTGGTACTGGCGTAGTTGGCAGGTGATTTTGGCATGACCGGCAGGTGGTTCCAGCAAGCCCGGCAGGTGATTCCGAAGTGTTCCCCAACTGGTTGTGGCGTAGCCGGCAGGTGATTTTTGCGTGTCCGGCAGGTGGTTCTGGCGAGTCGAGCAGGTGGTTCCGGCGTGCTCGGCAGGTACTCCCGGGGTCATTGGCACGTGGTTCTGGCATATCTGAGAGGTGGTTCCGGCATGCCCGGCAGGTGATTCCGGAGTGTTCGCCAAGTGTTTCCGGAGCAGCCGGCAGGTGATTTTGCATGTCCAGCGGTCATTCCTGCGTGTCGAGCTGGTGGTTCCGGCGTGTCCGGCAGGTGGTTCCGGTCTGTCCGGCAGGTGGTTCTGTGGTGTCCGGCACGAGGTTCAGTCTGAGAGGCTGTGCCGGCATGCCCCTCACGTGATTCCGGCTTGTCCCCGAAGTGGTGCTGGTGTAGCGGGCAGGTGATTTTCGCGTGTCCGGCAGGTGGTTCAGGCGAGTTGAGCAGGTGGTTGCGACGTGCTCGGCAGGTGCTTCCGGCGTCTCCGGCACGTGTTTCTGGCACATCTGACTGGTGGTTCCGGCATGCCCAAAGGTTGATTCCGGTCTGTCCGGTAGGTGGTTCCGGCGTGCACGGCACGTGGTTCTGGTACGTCTCAGAGGTGGTTGCGTATGCCCAACAGGTGATTCCGGACTGTCCGCCACGTGCTTCTGGCACGTCTGAGAGGTGGTTCCAACATGCCCGGCAGGTCATTTCGGAGAGTCGTCCAAGTGGTTCTGGCGTAGCCCGCAGGTGATTTTGGCGTGTCCGGCAGGTGGTTCCGCCGTGCTCGGCAGGTGGTTCAGGCATGGCCGTCACGTGGTTCCAGTCTGTCCAGGACGTGTTTCCAGCTTCTCCGGCAGGTGGTTCTGGTACGTCTGAGAGGTGGTTCCGCCATGGCTGGCAGGTGATCCCGGACTGGCCCCCAGGTGGTTCTGGCATAGCCAGCAGTTGATATTGGCCTGTCCGGCAGGTGGTTCCAGCGAGTCGAACAGGTGGCTCCGGCGTTCTTGGCAGGTGGTTCCGGTCTGTCCGGTAGGTGTTTCCTGCGTGTCCGGCACGTGCTTCCGGCACGTCTGAGAGGTGGTTCCGGCATGCGCGGCAGGTGATTCCGTAGTGTCCGCCAGGTGGTTCTGGCATACCCGGCAGGTGATTTTGGCGTGTCCGGCAGGTGTTTCTGGCGAGTCGAGCAGGTGGCTCCGGCATGCTCGGCAGGTGCTTCCGGCGTCTCCGGCACTTGGTTCTGGTGTGTCTGAGAGCTGGTTCCGGCATGTCCGGCAGATGATTCCGGAGTGTCCGCCAAGTGGTTCTGGCATACCCAGCAGGTGATTTTGGCGTGTCAGGGAGGTGGTACCGGTGAGTCGAGCAGGTGGTTCCGGCGTGCTCAGCAGGTGGTTCAGGCGGTTCTGGCAGGTGGTATCCGTCTGTTCGGGGTGTGGTTCCAGCATCTCATGAACACGTTTCTGGCACGTCTGAGATGTGGTTCCGGCCGGCCCGACAGGTGTTTCCGCAGTGTCCGCCAAGCGGTTCTGGAGTAGTTGGCAGGTGATTTTGGCATGACTGGCAGGTGGTTCCAGCAAGCCTGGCAGGTGATTCCAAAGTTTTCACCAACTGGTTGTGGCGTAGCCGGCAGGTGATTTTAGCGTGATCGGCAGGTGGTTCTGGCGAGTCGAGCAGGTGGTTCCGGCGTGCTTGGCTGGTGCTTCCGGTGTCATTGGCACGGGGTTCTGGCATGTCTCAGAGGTGGTTCCTGCATGCCCGGCAAGTGATTCCGGAGTGTTCGCCAGGTGGTTCTGGCATAGTCGGCAGGTGATTTTGGCCTGTCCGGCAGGTGGTTCAGGTGAGTTGAGCAGGTTGTTCCAACGTGCTTGGCAGGTGCTTCCGGCGTCTCCGGCACGTGTTTCTGGCACATCTGACAGGTGGTTCCGGCATGCCCGAAAGGTGATTCCGGTCGGTCCGGTAGGTGGTTCCAGCCTGCACGGCATGTGGTTCTGGTACGTCTCAGAGGTGGTTGCGCATGCCCAACAGGTGATTCCGGACTGTCCGCCACATCGTTGTGGCACGTCTGAGAGTTGGTTCCGGCATGCCAGGCAGGTCATCCCAGAGAGTCCTCCAAGTGGGTCTGGCACAACACGCAGGTGATTTTGGCGTGTCTGGCAGGTTGTTCCGTTGTGCTTGGCAGGTGGTTCAGGCTTGGCCGGCAGGTGGTTCCAGACTGTCCAGGACGTGTTTCCAGCTTCTCCGGCAGGTGGTTCTGGTACGTCTGAGAGGTGGTTCCGCCATGGCTGGCAGGTGATTCCGGACCGTCCCCCAGGTGGTTCTGGCATAGCCAGCAGTTGATATTGGCCTGTCCGGCAGGTGGTTCCAGCGAGTCGAACAGGTGGCTCCGGCGCGCTCGGCAGGTGGTTCCGGTCTGTCCGGTAGGTGATTCCGGCGTGTCCGGCATGTGCTTCCGGCACGTCTGAGAGGTGGTTCCGGCATGCGCGACAGGTGATTTCGGAGTGTCCGCCAGGTGGTTCTGGCATACCCGGCAGGTGATTTTGGCGTGTCCGGCAGGTGTTTCTGGCGAGTCGAGCAGGTGGCTCCGGCATGCTCGGCAGGTGCTTCCGACGTCTCCGGCACGTGGTTCTGGTGTGTCTGAAAGCTGGTTCCGGCATGTCCAGCAGATGATTCCGGAGTGTCCGCCAAGTGGTTCTGGCATACCCGGCTGGTGATTTGGGCATGTCAGGTAGGTGGTTCCGGCGAGTCGAGCAGGTGGCTCCGGCGTGCTCAGCAGGTTGTTCAGACGGGTCTGGCAGGTGTTTTCCGTCTGTTCGGGGTGTGGTTCCAGCATCTCATGCACATGGTTCTGGCACGTCTGAGATGTGGTTCCGGCCGGCCCGACAGGTGTTTCCACAGTGTCCGCCAAGTGGTACTGGTGTAGTTGGCAGGTGATTTTGGCATGACCGGCAGGTGGTTCCTGCAAGCCCGGCAGGTGATTCCGAAGTGTTCCCCAACTGGTTGTGGCGTAGCCGGCAGGTGATTTTTGCGTGTCCGGCGGTGGTTCTGGCGAGTCGAGCAGGTGGTTCCGGCGTGCTCGGCAGGTGCTTCCGGGGTCATTGGCACGTGGTTCTGGCATATCTGAGAGGTGGTTCCTGCATGCCCGGCAGGTGATTCCGGAGTGTTCGCCAAGTGTTTCCGGCGTAGCCGGCAGGTGATTTTGCATGTCCAGCGGTCGTTCCGGCGGGTCGAGCCGGTGGTTCCGGTGTGTCCGGCAGGTGGTTCCGGTCTGTCCGGCAGGTGGTTCTGTGGTGTCCAGCACGAGGTTCGGTCTGAGAGGCTGTGCCGGCATGCCCCTCACGTGATTCCGGCTTGTCCCCGAAGTGGTGCTGGTGTAGAGGGCAGTTGATTTTGGCGTGTCCGGCAGGTGGTTCAGGCGAGTTGAGCAGGTGGTTGCGACGTGCTCGGCAGGTGCTTCCGGCGTCTCCGGCACGTGTTTCTGGCACATCTGACTGGTGGTTCCGGCATGCCCAAAAGTTGATTCCGGTCTGTCCGGTAGGTGGTTCCGGCGTGCACGGCACGTGGTTCTGGTACGTCTCAGAGGTGGTTGCGTATGCCCAACAGGTGATTCCGGACTGTCCGCCACGTGCTTCTGGCACGTCTGAGAGGTGGTTCCAACATGCCCGGCAGGTCATTTCGGAGAGTCGTCCAAGTGGTTCTGGCATAGCCCACAGGTGATTTTGGCGTGTCCGGCAGGTGGTTCCGCCGTGCTCGGCAGGTGGTTCAGGCATGGCCGTCACGTGGTTCCAGACTGTCCAGGACGTGTTTCCAGCTTCTCCGGCAGGTGGTTCTGGTACGTCTGAGAGGTGGTTCCGCCATGGCTGGCAGGTGATCCCGGACCGTCCCCCAGGTGGTTCTGGCATAGCCAGCAGTTGATATGGGCCTGTCCGGCAGGTGGTTCCAGCGAGTCGAACAGGTGGCTCCGGCGTTCTTGGCAGGTGGTTCCGGTCTGTCCGGTAGGTGTTTCCGGCGTGTCTGGCACGTGCTTCCGGCACGTCTGAGAAGTGGTTCCGGCATGCGCGGCAGGTGATTCCGTAGTGTCCGCCAGGTGGTTCTGGCATACCCTGCAGGTGATTTTGGCGTGTCCGGCAGGTGTTTCTGGCGAGTCGAGCAGGTGGCTCCGGCATGCTCGGCAGGTGCTTCCGGCGTCTCCGGCACTTGGTTCTGATGTGTCTGAGACCCTGTTCCGGCATGTCCGGCAGATGATTCCGGAGTGTCCGCCAAGTGGTTCTGGCATACCCAGCAGATGATTTGGCGTGTCAGGCAGGTGGTAACGGTGAGTCGAGCAGGTGATTCCGGCGTGTCCGGCACGTGCTTCCGGCACGTCTGAGAGGTGGTTCCGGCATGCGCGACAGGTGGTTTCGGAGTGTCCGCCAGGTGGTTCTGGCATACCCGGCAGGTGATTTTGCCGTGTCCGGCAGGTGTTTCTGGCGAGTCGAGCAGGTGGCTCCGGCATGCTCGGCAGGTGCTTCCGGCGTCTCCGGCATGTGGTTCTGGTGTGTCTGAGAGCTGGTTCCGGCATGTCCGGCAGATGATTCCGGAGTGTCCGCCAAGTGGTTCTGGCATACCCGGCTGGTGATTTGGGCATGTCAGGTAGGTGGTTCCGGCGAGTCGAGCAGGTGGCTCCGGCGTGCTCGGCAGGTTGTTCAGACGGGTCTGGCAGGTGTTTTCCGTCTGTTCGGGGTGTGGTTCCAGCATCTCATGCACATGGTTCTGGCACGTCTGAGATGTGGTTCCGGCCGGCCCGACAGGTGTTTCCACAGTGTCCGCCAAGTGGTACTGGCGTAGTTGGCAGGTGATTTTGGCATGACCGGCAGGTGGTTCCAGCAAGCCCGGCAGGTGAATCCGAAGTGTTCCCCAACTGGTTGTGGCGTAGCCGGCAGGTGATTTTTGCGTGTCCGGCAGGTGGTTCTGGCGAGTCGAGCAGGTGGTTCCGGCGTGCTCGGCAGGTGCTTCCGGGGTCATTGGCACGTGGTTCTATCATATTTGAGAGGTGGTTCCGGCATGCCCGGCAGGTGATTCTGGAGTGTTCGGCAAGTGTTTCCGGCGTAGCCGGCAGGTGATTTTGCACGTCCAGCGGTCGTTCCGGCGGGTCGAGCCGGTGGTTCCGGCGTGTCCAGCAGGTGGTTCCGGTCTGTCCGGCAGGTGGTTCTGTGGTGTCCGGCACGAGGTTCAGTCTGAGAGGCTGTGCCGGCATGCCCCTCACGTGATTCCGGCTTGTCCCCGAAGTGGTGCTGGTGTAGCGGGCAGGTGATTTTCGCGTGTCCGGCAGGTGGTTCAGGCGAGTTGAGCAGGTGGTTGCGACGTGCTCGGCAGGTGCTTCCGGCGTCTCCGGCACGTGTTTCTGGCACATCTGACTGGTGGTTCCGGCATGCCCAAAAGTTGATTCCGGTCTGTCCGGTAGGTGGTTCCGGCGTGCACGGCACGTGGTTCTGGTACGTCTCAGAGGTGGTTGCGTATGCCCAACAGGTGATTCCGGACTGTCCGCCACGTGCTTCTGGCACGTCTGAGAGGTGGTTCCAACATGCCCGGCAGGTCATTTCGGAGAGTCGTCCAAGTGGTTCTGGCATAGCCCACAGGTGATTTTGGCGTGTCCGGCAGGTGGTTCCGCCGTGCTCGGCAGGTGGTTCAGGCATGGCCGTCACGTGGTTCCAGACTGTCCAGGACGTGTTTCCAGCTTCTCCGGCAGGTGGTTCTGGTACGTCTGAGAGGTGGTTCCGCCATGGCTGGCAGGTGATCCCGGACCGTCCCCCAGGTGGTTCTGGCATAGCCAGCAGTTGATATGGGCCTGTCCGGCAGGTGGTTCCAGCGAGTCGAACAGGTGGCTCCGGCGTTCTTGGCAGGTGGTTCCGGTCTGTCCGGTAGGTGTTTCCGGCGTGTCTGGCACGTGCTTCCGGCACGTCTGAGAAGTGGTTCCGGCATGCGCGGCAGGTGATTCCGTAGTGTCCGCCAGGTGGTTCTGGCATACCCTGCAGGTGATTTTGGCGTGTCCGGCAGGTGTTTCTGGCGAGTCGAGCAGGTGGCTCCGGCATGCTCGGCAGGTGCTTCCGGCGTCTCCGGCACTTGGTTCTGGTGTGTCTGAGACCCTGTTCCGGCATGTCCGGCAGATGATTCCGGAGTGTCCGCCAAGTGGTTCTGGCATACCCAGCAGGTGATATTGGCATGTCAGGGAGGTGGTACCGGTGAGTCGAGCAGGTGGTTCCGGCGTGCTCAGCAGGTGGTTCAGGCGGTTCTGGCAGGTGGTATCCGTCTGTTCGGGGTGTGGTTCCAGCATCTCATGAACACGTTTCTGGCACGTCTGAGATGTGGTTCCAGCCGGCCCGACAGGTGTTTCCGCAGTGTCCGCCAAGCGGTTCTGGCGTAGTTGGCAGGTGATTTTGGCATGACTGGCAGGTGGTTCCAGCAAGCCTGGCAGGTGATTCCAAAGTGTTCACCAACTGGTTGTGGCGTAGCCGGCAGGTGATTTTTGCGTGATCGGCAAGTGGTTGTGGCGAGTCGCGCAGGTGGTTCCGGCGTGCTCGGCTGGTGCTTCCGGGGTCATTGGCACGGGGTTCTGGCATGTCTGAGAGGTGGTTCCTGCATGCCCGGCAAGTGATTCCGGAGTGTTCGCCAAGTGGTTCTGGCATAGTCGGCAGGTGATTTTGGCATGTCCGGCAGGTGGTTCAGGCGAGTTGAGCAGGTGGTTGCAACGTGCTTGGCAGGTGCTTCCGGCGTCTCCGGCACGTGTTTCTGGCACATCTGACAGGTGGTTCCGGCATGCCCGAAAGGTGATTCCGGTCTGTCCGGTAGGTGGTTCCAGCCTGCACGGCATGTGGTTCTGGTACGTCTCAGAGGTGGCTGCGCATGCCCAACAGGTGATTCCGTACTGTCCGCCACATGGTTCTGGCTCGTCTGAGAGGTGGTTCCAGCATGCCCGGCAGGTCATCCCAGAGAGTCCTCCAAGTGGTTCTGGCATAACACGCAGGTGATTTTGGCGTGTCAGGGAGGTGGTACCGGTGAGTCGAACAGGTGGTTCCGGCGTGCTCAGCATGTGGTTCAGGCGGTTCTGGCAGGTGGTATCCGTCTGTTCAGGGTGTGGTTCCAGCATCTCATGAACACGTTTCTGGCACGTCTGAGATGTGGTTCCATCCGGCCCGACAGGTGTTTCCGCAGTGTCCGCCAAGCGGTTCTGGCGTAGTTGGCAGGTGATTTTGGCATGACTGGCAGGTGGTTCCAGCAAGCCTGGCAGGTGATTCCAAAGTGTTCACCAACTGGTTGTGGCGTAGCCGGCAGGTGATTTTTGCGTGATTGGCAAGTGGTTGTGGCGAGTCGCGCAGGTGGTTCCGGCGTGCTCGGCTGGTGCTTCCGGGATCATTGGCACGGGGTTCTGGCATGTCTGAGAGGTGGTTCCTGCATGCCCGGCAAGTGATTCCGGAGTGTTCGCCAGGTGGTTCTGGCATAGTCGGCAGGTGATTTTGGCATGTCCGGCAGGTGGTTCAGGCGAGTTGAGCAGGTGGTTCCAACGTGCTTGGCAGGTGCTTCCGGCGTCTCCGGCACGTGTTTCTGGCACATCTGACAGGTGGTTCCGGCATGCCCGAAAGGTGATTCCGGTCTGTCCGGTAGGTGGTTCCAGCCTGCACGGCATGTGGTTCTGGTACGTCTCAGAGGTGGCTGCGCATGCCCACCAGGTGATTCCGGACTGTCCGCCACATGGTTCTGCCTCGTCTGAGAGGTGGTTCCAGCATGCCCGGCAGGTCATCCCAGAGAGTCCTCCAAGTGGTTCTGGCATAACACGCAGGTGATTTTGGCGTGTCTGGCAGGTTGTTCCGTTGTGCTTGGCAGGTGGTTCAGGCTTGGCCGGCAGGTGGTTCCAGACTGTCCAGGACGTGTTTCCAGCTTCTCCGCCAGGTGGTTCTGGTACGTCTGAGAGGTGGTTCCGCCATGGCTGGCAGGTGATTCCGGACCGTCCCCCAGGTGATTCTGGCATAGCCAGCAGTTGATATTGGCCTGTCCGGCAGGTGGTTCCAGCGAGTCGAACAGGTGGCTCCGGCGTGCTCGGCAGGTGGTTCCGGTCTGTCCGGTAGGTGATTCCGGCGTGTCCGGCACGTGCTTCCGGCACGTCTGAGAGGTGGTTGTGGCATGCACGACAGGTGATTTCGGAGTGTCCGCCAGGTGGTTCTGGCGTACCCGGCAGGTGATTTTGGCGTGTCCGGCAGGTGTTTCTGGGGAGTCGAGCAGGTGGCTCCGGCATGCTCGGAAGGTGCTTCCGGCGTCTCCGGCACGTGGTTCTGGTGTGTCTGAGAGCTGGTTCCGGCATGTCCGGCAGATGATTCCGGAGTGTCCGCCAAGTGGTTCTGGCATACCCGGCTGGTGATTTGGGCATGTCAGGTAGGTGGTTCCGGCGAGTCGAGCAGGTGGCTCCGGCGTGCTCGGCAGGTTGTTCAGACGGGTATGGCAGGTGTTTTCCGCCTGTTCGGGGTGTGGTTCCAGCATCTCATGCACATGGTTCTGGCACGTCTGAGATGTGGTTCCGGCCGGCCCGACAGGTGTTTCCACAGTGTCCGCCAAGTGGTACTGGCGTAGTTGGCAGGTGATTTTGGCATGACCGGCAGGTGTTTCCATCAAGCCCGGCAGGTAATTCCGAAGGGTTCCCCAACTGGTTGTGGCGTAGCCGGCAGGTGATTTTTGCGTGTCCGGCAGGTGGTTCTGGCGAGTCGAGCAGGTGGCTCCGGCATGCTCGGCAGGTGCTTCCGGCGTCTCCGGCACTTGGTTCTGGTGTGTCTGAGAGCTGGTTCCGGCATGTCCGGCAGATGATTCCGGAGTGTCCGCCAAGTGGTTCTGGCATACCCAGCAGGTGATTTTGGCGTGTCAGGGAGGTGGTACCGGTGAGTCGAGCAGGTGGTTCTGGCGTGCTCAGCAGGTGGTTCAGGCGGTTCTGGCAGGTGTTTTCCCTCTGTTTGGGGTCTGGTTCCAGCATCTCATGAACACGTTTCTGGCACGTCTGAGATGTGGTTCCAGCCGGCCCGACAGGTTTTTCCGCAGTGTCCGCCAAGCGGTTCTGGCGTAGTTGGCAGGTGATTTTGGCATGACCGGCTGGTGGTTCCAGCAAGCCTGGCAGGTGATTCCAAAGTGTTCACCAACTGGTTGTGGCGTAGCCGGCAGGTGATTTTTGCGTGATCGGCAGGTGGTTCTGGCGAGTCGAGCAGGTGGTTCCGGCGTGCTCGGCTGGTGCTTCCGGGGTCATTGGCACGGGGTTCTGGCATGTCTGAGAGGTGGTTCCTGCATGCCCGGCAAGTGATTCCGGAGTGTTCGCCAAGTGGTTCTGGCATAGTCGGCAGGTGATTTTGCATGTCCAGCGGTCGTTCCGGCGGGTCGAGCCGGTGGTTCCGGCGTGTCCGGCAGGTGGTTCCGGTCTGTCCGGCAGGTGGTTCTGTGGTGTCCGGCACGAGGTTCAGTCTGAGAGGCTGTGCCGGCATGCCCCTCACGTGATTCCGGCTTGTCCCCGAAGTGGTGCTGGTGTAGCGGGCAGGTGATTTTGGCGTGTCCGGCAGGTGGTTCAGGCGAGTTGAGCAGGTGGTTGCGACGTGCTCGGCAGGTGCTTCCGGCGTCTCCGGCACGTGTTTCTGGCACATCTGACTGGTGGTTCCGGCATGCCCAAAAGTTGATTCCGGTCTGTCCGGTAGGTGGTTCCGGCGTGCACGGCACGTGGTTCTGGTACGTCTCAGAGGTGGTTGCGCATGCCCAACGGGTGATTCCGGACTTTCCGCCACGTGCTTCTGGCACGTCTGAGAGGTGGTTCCAACATGCCCGGCAGGTCATTTCGGAGAGTCGTCCAAGTGGTTCTGGCGTAGCCCGCAGGTGATTTTGGCGTGTCCGGCAGGTGGTTCCGCCGTGCTCGGCAGGTGGTTCAGGCATGGCCGTCACGTTGTTCCAGTCTGTCCAGGACGTGTTTCCAGCTTCTCCGGCAGGTGGTTCTGGTACGTCTGAGAGGAGGTTCCGCCCTGGCTGGCAGGTGATCCCGGACTGTCCCCCAGGTGGTTCTGGCATAGCCAGCAGTTGATATTGGCCTGTCCGGCAGGTGGTTCCAGCGAGTCGAACAGGTGGCTCTGGCGTTCTTGGCAGGTGGTTCCGGTCTGTCCGGTAGGTGTTTCCGGCGTGTCCGGCACGTGCTTCCGGCACGTGTGAGAGGTGGTTCCGGCATGCGCGGCAGGTGATTCCGTAGTGTCCGCCAGGTGGTTCTGGCACGTCTGAGAGGTGGTTCCGGCATGCCCGGCAGGTCATCCCATAGAGTCCTCCAAGTGGTTCTGGCATAACACGCAGGTGATTTTGGCGTGTCTGGCAGGTTGTTCCGTTGTGCTTGGCAGGTGGTTCAGGCTTGGCCGGCAGGTGGTTCCAGACTGTCCAGGACGTGTTTCCAGCTTCTCGGGCAGGTGGTTCTGGTACGTCTGAGAGGTGGTTCCGCCATGGCTGGCAGGTGATTCCGGACCGTCCCCCAGGTGGTTCTGGCATAGCCAGCAGTTGATATTGGCCTGTCCGGCAGGTGGTTCCAGCGAGTCGAACAGGTGGCTCCGGCGTGCTCGGCAGGTGGTTCCGGTCTGTCCGGTAGGTGATTCCGGCGTGTCCGGCACGTGCTTCTGGCACGTCTGAGAGGCGATTCCGGCATGCGCGACAGGTGGTTTCGGAGTGTCCGCCAGGGGGTTCTGGCATACCCTGCAGGTGATTTTGGCGTGTCCGGCAGGTGTTTCTGGCGAGTCGAGCAGGTGGCTCCGGCATGCTCGGCAGGTGCTTCCGGCGTCTCCGGCACTTGGTTCTGGTGTGTCTGAGACCCTGTTCCGGCATGTCCGGCAGATGATTCCGGAGTGTCCGCCAAGTGGTTCTGGCATACCCAGCAGATGATTTGGCGTGTCAGGCAGGTGGTAACGGTGAGTCGAGCAGGTGATTCCGGCGTGTCCGGCACGTGCTTCCGGCACGTCTGAGAGGTGGTTCCGGCATGCGCGACAGGTGGTTTCGGAGTGTCCGCCAGGTGGTTCTGGCATACCCGGCAGGTGATTTTGCCGTGTCCGGCAGGTGTTTCTGGCGAGTCGAGCAGGTGGTTCCGGCATGCTCGGCAGGTGCTTCCGGCGTCTCCGGCACGTGGTTCTGGCATATCTGAGAGGTGGTTCCGGCATGCCCGGCAGGTGATTCCGGTCTGTCCGGTAGGTGGTTCCGGCGTGCACGGCACGTGGTTCTGGTGCGTCTCAGAGGTGGTTGCGTATGCCCAACAGGTGATTCCGGACTGTCCGCCACGTGCTTCTGGGACGTCTGAGAGATGGTTCCAACATGCCCGGCAGGTCATTTCGGAGGTTCGTCCAAGTGGTTCTGGCGTAGCCCGCAGGTGATTATGGCGTGTCCGGCAGGTGGTTCCGCAGTGCTCGGCAGGTGGTTCAGGCATGGCCGTCACGTGGTTCCAGTCTGTCCAAGACGTGTTTCCAGCTTCTCCGGCAGGTGGTTCTGGTACGTCTGAGAGGTGGTTCCGCCATGGCTGGCAGGTGATCCCGGACTGTCCCCCAGGTGGTTCTGGCATAGCCAGCAGTTGATATTGGCCTGTCCGGCAGGTGGTTCCAGCGAGTCGAACAGGTGGCTCCGGCGTTCTCGGCAGGTGGTTCCGGTCTGTCCGGTAGGTGTTTCCGGCGCGTCCGGCACGTGCTTCCGGCACGTCTGAGAGCTGGTTCCGGCGTGCGCGGCAGGTGATTCCGTAGTGTCCGCCAGGTGGTTCTGGCATACCCGGCAGGTGATTTTGGCGTGTCCGGCAGGTGTTTCTGGCGAGTCGAGCAGGTGGCTCCGGCATGCTCGGCAGGTGCTTCCGGCGTCTCCGGCACTTGGTTCTGGTGTGTCTGAGAGCTGGTTCCGGCATGTCCGGCAGATGATTCCGGAGTGTCCGCCAAGTGGTTCTGGCATACCCAGCAGGTGATATTGGCATGTCAGGGAGGTGGTACCGGTGAGTCGAGCAGGTGGTTCCGGCGTGCTCAGCAGGTGGTTCAGGCGGTTCTGGCAGGTGGTATCCGTCTGTTCGGGGTGTGGTTCCAGCATCTCATGAACACGTTTCTGGCACGTCTGAGATGTGGTTCCAGCCGGCCCGACAGGTGTTTCCGCAGTGTCCGCCAAGCGGTTCTGGCGTAGTTGGCAGGTGATTTTGGCCTGACTGGCAGGTGGTTCCAGCAAGCCTGGCAGGTGACTCCAAAGTGTTCACCAACTGGTTGTGGCGTAGCCGGCAGGTGATTTTTGCGTGATCGGCAAGTGGTTGTGGCGAGTCGCGCAGGTGGTTCCGGCGTGCTCGGCTGGTGCTTCCGGGGTCATTGGCACGGGGTTCTGGCATGTCTGAGAGGTGGTTCCTGCATGCCCGGCAAGTGATTCCGGAGTGTTCGCCAAGTGGTTCTGGCATAGTCGGCAGGTGATTTTGGCATGTCCGGCAGGTGGTTCAGGCGAGTTGAGCAGGTGGTTGCAACGTGCTTGGCAGGTGCTTCCGGCGTCTCCGGCACGTGTTTCTGGCACATCTGACAGGTGGTTCCGGCATGCCCGAAAGGTGATTCCGGTCTGTCCGGTAGGTGGTTCCAGCCTGCACGGCATGTGGTTCTGGTACGTCTCAGAGGTGGCTGCGCATGCCCAACAGGTGATTCCGTACTGTCCGCCACATGGTTCTGGCTCGTCTGAGAGGTGGTTCCAGCATGCCCGGCAGGTCATCCCAGAGAGTCCTCCAAGTGGTTCTGGCATAACACGCAGGTGATTTTGGCGTGTCAGGGAGGTGGTACCGGTGAGTCGAACAGGTGGTTCCGGCGTGCTCAGCATGTGGTTCAGGCGGTCTGGCAGGTGGTATCCGTCTGTTCAGGGTGTGGTTCCAGCATCTCATGAACACGTTTCTGGCACGTCTGAGATGTGGTTCCAGCCGGCCCGACAGGTGTTTCCGCAGTGTCCGCCAAGCGGTTCTGGCGTAGTTGGCAGGTGATTTTGGCATGACTGGCAGGTGGTTCCAGCAAGCCTGGCAGGTGATTCCAAAGTGTTCACCAACTGGTTGTGGCGTAGCCGGCAGGTGATTTTTGCGTGATCGGCAAGTGGTTGTGGCGAGTCGCGCAGGTGGTTCCGGCGTGCTCGGCTGGTGCTTCCGGGATCATTGGCACGGGGTTCTGGCATGTCTGAGAGGTGGTTCCTGCATGCCCGGCAGGTGATTCCGGAGTGTTCGCCAAGTGGTTCTGGCATAGTCGGCAGGTGATTTTGGCATGTCCGGCAGGTGGTTCAGGCGAGTTGAGCAGGTGGTTCCAACGTGCTTGGCAGGTGCTTCCGGCGTCTCCGGCACGTGTTTCTGGCACATCTGACAGGTGGTTCCGGCATGCCCGAAAGGTGATTCCGGTCTGTCCGGTAGGTGGTTCCAGCCTGCACGGCATGTGGTTCTGGTACGTCTCAGAGGTGGCTGCGCATGCCCACCAGGTGATTCCGGACTGTCCGCCACATGGTTCTGCCTCGTCTGAGAGGTGGTTCCAGCATGCCCGGCAGGTCATCCCAGAGAGTCCTCCAAGTGGTTCTGGCATAACACGAAGGTGATTTTGGCGTGTCTGGCAGGTTGTTCCGTTGTGCTTGGCAGGTGGTTCAGGCTTGGCCGGCAGGTGGTTCCAGACTGTCCAGGACGTGTTTCCAGCTTCTCCGCCAGGTGGTTCTGGTACGTCTGAGAGGTGGTTCCGCCATGGCTGGCAGGTGATTCCGGACCGTCCCCCAGGTGATTCTGGCATAGCCAGCAGTTGATATTGGCCTGTCCGGCAGGTGGTTCCAGCGAGTCGAACAGGTGGCTCCGGCGTGCTCGGCAGGTGGTTCCGGTCTGTCCGGTAGGTGATTCCGGCGTGTCCGGCACGTGCTTCCGGCACGTCTGAGAGGTGGTTGTGGCATGCACGACAGGTGATTTCGGAGTGTCCGCCAGGTGGTTCTGGCGTACCCGGCAGGTGATTTTGGCGTGTCCGGCAGGTGTTTCTGGGGAGTCGAGCAGGTGGCTCCGGCATGCTCGGAAGGTGCTTCCGGCGTCTCCGGCACGTGGTTCTGGTGTGTCTGAGAGCTGGTTCCGGCATGTCCGGCAGATGATTCCGGAGTGTCCGCCATGTGGTTCTGGCATACCCGGCTGGTGATTTGGGCATGTCAGGTAGGTGGTTCCGGCGAGTCGAGCAGGTGGCTCCGGCGTGCTCGGCAGGTTGTTCAGACGGGTATGGCAGGTGTTTTCCGTCTGTTCGGGGTGTGGTTCCAGCATCTCATGCACATGGTTCTGGCACGTCTGAGATGTGGTTCCGGCCGGCCCGACAGGTGTTTCCACAGTGTCCGCCAAGTGGTACTGGCGTAGTTGGCAGGTGATTTTGGCATGACCGGCAGGTGTTTCCATCAAGCCCGGCAGGTGATTCCGAAGTGTTCCCCAACTGGTTGTGGCGTAGCCGGCAGGTGATTTTTGCGTGTCCGGCAGGTGGTTCTGGCGAGTCGAGCAGGTGGCTCCGGCATGCTCGGCAGGTGCTTCCGGCGTCTCCGGCACTTGGTTCTGGTGTGTCTGAGAGCTGGTTCCGGCATGTCCGGCAGATGATTCCGGAGTGTCCGCCAAGTGGTTCTGGCATACCCAGCAGGTGATTTTGGCGTGTCAGGGAGGTGGTACCGGTGAGTCGAGCAGGTGGTTCTGGCGTGCTCAGCAGGTGGTTCAGGCGGTTCTGGCAGGTGTTTTCCCTCTGTTTGGGGTCTGGTTCCAGCATCTCATGAACACGTTTCTGGCACGTCTGAGATGTGGTTCCAGCCGGCCCGACAGGTTTTTCCGCAGTGTCCGCCAAGCGGTTCTGGCGTAGTTGGCAGGTGATTTTGGCATGACCGGCTGGTGGTTCCAGCAAGCCTGGCAGGTGATTCCAAAGTGTTCACCAACTGGTTGTGGCGTAGCCGGCAGGTGATTTTTGCGTGATCGGCAGGTGGTTCTGGCGAGTCGAGCAGGTGGTTCCGGCGTGCTCGGCTGGTGCTTCCGGGGTCATTGGCACGGGGTTCTGGCATGTCTGAGAGGTGGTTCCTGCATGCCCGGCAAGTGATTCCGGAGTGTTCGCCAAGTGGTTCTGGCATAGTCGGCAGGTGATTTTGCATGTCCAGCGGTCGTTCCGGCGGGTCGAGCCGGTGGTTCCGGCGTGTCCGGCAGGTGGTTCCGGTCTGTCCGGCAGGTGGTTCTGTGGTGTCCGGCACGAGGTTCAGTCTGAGAGGCTGTGCCGGCATGCCCCTCACGTGATTCCGGCTTGTCCCCGAAGTGGTGCTGGTGTAGCGGGCAGGTGATTTTGGCGTGTCCGGCAGGTGGTTCAGGCGAGTTGAGCAGGTGGTTGCGACGTGCTCGGCAGGTGCTTCCGGCGTCTCCGGCACGTGTTTCTGGCACATCTGACTGGTGGTTCCGGCATGCCCAAAAGTTGATTCCGGTCTGTCCGGTAGGTGGTTCCGGCGTGCACGGCACGTGGTTCTGGTACGTCTCAGAGGTGGTTGCGTATGCCCAACGGGTGATTCCGGACTTTCCGCCACGTGCTTCTGGCACGTCTGAGAGGTGGTTCCAACATGCCCGGCAGGTCATTTCGGAGAGTCGTCCAAGTGGTTCTGGCGTAGCCCGCAGGTGATTTTGGCGTGTCCGGCAGGTGGTTCCGCCGTGCTCGGCAGGTGGTTCAGGCATGGCCGTCACGTTGTTCCAGTCTGTCCAGGACGTGTTTCCAGCTTCTCCGGCAGGTGGTTCTGGTACGTCTGAGAGGAGGTTCCGCCCTGGCTGGCAGGTGATCCCGGACTGTCCCCCAGGTGGTTCTGGCATAGCCAGCAGTTGATATTGGCCTGTCCGGCAGGTGGTTCCAGCGAGTCGAACAGGTGGCTCTGGCGTTCTTGGCAGGTGGTTCCGGTCTGTCCGGTAGGTGTTTCCGGCGTGTCCGGCACGTGCTTCCGGCACGTGTGAGAGGTGGTTCCGGCATGCGCGGCAGGTGATTCCGTAGTGTCCGCCAGGTGGTTCTGGCACGTCTGAGAGGTGGTTCCGGCATGCCCGGCAGGTCATCCCATAGAGTCCTCCAAGTGGTTCTGGCATAACACGCAGGTGATTTTGGCGTGTCTGGCAGGTTGTTCCGTTGTGCTTGGCAGGTGGTTCAGGCTTGGCCGGCAGGTGGTTCCAGACTGTCCAGGACGTGTTTCCAGCTTCTCGGGCAGGTGGTTCTGGTACGTCTGAGAGGTGGTTCCGCCATGGCTGGCAGGTGATTCCGGACCGTCCCCCAGGTGGTTCTGGCATAGCCAGCAGTTGATATTGGCCTGTCCGGCAGGTGGTTCCAGCGAGTCGAACAGGTGGCTCCGGCGTGCTCGGCAGGTGGTTCCGGTCTGTCCGGTAGGTGATTCCGGCGTGTCCGGCACGTGCTTCTGGCACGTCTGAGAGGCGATTCCGGCATGCGCGACAGGTGGTTTCGGAGTGTCCGCCAGGGGGTTCTGGCATAGCCGGCAGGTGATTTTGGCGTGTCCGGCAGGTGTTTCTGGCGAGTCGAGCAGGTGGCTCCGGCATGCTCGGCAGGTGCTTCCGGCGTCTCCGGCACTTGGTTCTGGTGTGTCTGAGAGCTGGTTCCGGCATGTCCGGCAGATGATTCCGGAGTGTCCGCCAAGTGGTTCTGGCATACGCAGCAGGTGATTTTGGCGTGTCAGGGAGGTGGTACCGGTGAGTCGAGCAGGTGGTTCCGGCATGCTCAGCAGGTGGTTCAGGCGGTTCTGGCAGGTGGTATCCGTCTGTTCGGGGTGTGGTTCCAGCATCTCATGAACACGTTTCTGGCACGTCTGAGATGTGGTTCCAGCCGGCCCGACAGGTGTTTCCGCAGTGTCCGCAAAGCGGTTCTGGCCTAGTTGGCAGGTGATTTTGGCATGACTGGCAGGTGGTTCCAGCAAGCCTGGCAGGTGATTCCAAAGTGTTCCCCAACTGGTTGTGGCGTAGCCGGCAGGTGATTTTTGCGTGATCGGCAGGTGGTTCTGGCGAGTCGAGCAGGTGGTTCCGGCGTGCTCGGCTGGTGCTTCCGGGGTCATTGGCACGGGGTTCTGGCATGTCTGAGAGGTGGTTCCTGCATGCCCGGCAAGTGATTCCGGAGTGTTCGCCAAGTGGTTCTGGCATAGTCGGCAGGTGATTTTGGCATGTCCGGCAGGTGGTTCAGGCGAGTTGAGCAGGTGGTTCCAACGTGCTTGGCAGGTGCTTCCGGCGTCTCCAGCACGTGTTTCTGGCACATCTGACAGGTGGTTCCGGCATGCCCGAAAGGTGATTCCGGTCTGTCCGGTAGGTGGTTCCAGCCTGCACGGCATGTGGTTCTGGTACGTCTCAGAGGTGGTTGTGCATGCCCAACAGGTGATTCCGGATTGTCCGCCACATGGTTCTGGCACGTCTGAGAGGTGGTTCCGGCATGCCCGGCAGATGATTCCGGAGTGTCCGCCAAGTGGTTCTGGCATACCCGCTGGTGAATTGGGCATGTCAGGTAGGTGGTTCCGGCGAGTCGAGCAGGTGGCTCCGGCGTGCTCGACAGGTTGTTCAGACGGGTCTGGCAGGTGTTTTCCGTCTGTTCGGGGTGTGGTTCCAGCATCTCATGCACATGGTTCTGGCACGTCTGAGATGTGGTTCCGGCCGGCCCGACAGGTGTTTCCACAGTGTCCGCCAAGTGGTACTGGCGTAGTTGGCCGGTGATTTTGGCATGACCGGCAGGTGGTTCCAGCAAGCCCGACAGGTGATTCCGAAGTGTTCCCCAACTCGTTGTGGCGTAGCCGGCAGGTGATTTTTGCGTGACCGGCAGGTGGTTCTGGCGAGTCGAGCAGGTGGTTCCGGCGTGCTCGGCAGGTGCTTCCGGGGTCATTGGCACGTGGTTCTGGCATATCTGAGAGGTGGTTCCGGCATGCCCGGCAGGTGACTCCGGAGTGTTCGCCAAGTGTTTCCGGCGTAGCCGGCAGGTGATTTTGCATGTCCAGCGGTCGTTCCGGCGGGTCGAGCCGGTGGTTCCGGCGTGTCCGGCAGGTGGTTCCGGTCTGTCCTGCAGGTGGTTCTGTGGTGTCCGGCACGAGGTTCAGTCTGAGAGGCTGTGCCGGCATGCCCCTCACGTGATTCCGGCTTGTCCCCGAAGTGGTGCTGGTGTAGCGGGCAGGTGATTTTGGCGTGTCCGGCAGGTGGTTCAGGCGAGTTGAGCAGGTGGTTGCGACGTGCTCGGCAGGTGCTTCCGGCGTCTCCGGCACGTGTTTCTGGCACATCTGACTGGTGGTTCCGGCATGCCCAAAAGTTGATTCCGGTCTGTCCGGTAGGAGGTTCCGGCGTGCACGGCACCTGGTTCTGGTACGTCTCAGAGGTGGTTGCGTATGCCCAACAGGTGATTCCGGACTGTCCGCCACGTACCTCTGGCACGTCTGAGAGGTGGTTCCAACATGCCCGGCAGGTCATTTCGGAGAGTCGTCCAAGTGGTTCTGGCGTAGCCCGCAGGTGATTTTGGCGTGTCCGGCAGGTGGTTCTGCCGTGCTCTTAAGGTGGTTCAGGCATGGCCGTCACGTGGTTCCAGTCTGTCCATGACGTGTTTCCATCTTCTCCGGCAGGTGGTTCTGGTACGTCTGAGAGGTGGTTCCGCCATGGCTGGCAGGTGATCCCGGACTGTCCCCCAGGTGGTTCTGGCATAGCCAGCAGTTGATATTGGCCTGTCCGGCAGGTGGTTCCAGCGAGTCGAACAGGTGGCTCCGGCGTTCTTGGCAGGTTCTTGCGGGGTCATTGGCACGTGGTTCTGGCATATCTGAGAGGTGGTTCCGGCATGCCCGGCAGGTGATTCCGGAGTGTTCGCCAAGTGTTTCCGGCGTAGCCTGCAGGTGATTTTGCATGTCCAGCGGTCGTTCCGGCGGGTCGAGCCGGTGGTTCTGGCGTGTCCGGCAGGTGGTTCCGGTCTGTCCTGCAGGTGGTTCTGTGGTGTCCGGCACGAGGTTCAGTCTGAGAGGCTGTGCCGGCATGCCCCTCACGTGATTCCGGCTTGTCCCCGAAGTGGTGCTGGTGTAGCGGGCAGGTGATTTTGGCGTGTCCGGCAGGTGGTTCAGGCGAGTTGAGCAGGTGCTTGCGACGTGCTCGGCAGGTGCTTCCGGCGTCTCCGGCACGTGTTTCTGGCACATCTGACTGGTGGTTCCGGCATGCCCAAAAGTTGATTCCGGTCTGTCCGGTAGGTGGTTCCGGCGTGCACGGCACGTGGTTCTGGTACGTCTCAGAGGTGGTTGCGTATGCCCAACGGGTGATTCCGGACTGTCCGCCACGTGCTTCTGGCACGTCTGAGAGGTGGTTCCAACATGCCCGGCAGGTCATTTCGGAGAGTCGTCCATGTGGTTCTGGCGTAGCCCGCAGGTGATTTTGGCGTGTCCGGCGGGTGGTTCCGCCGTGCTTGGCAGGTGGTTCAGGCATGGCCGTCACGTGGTTCCAGTCTGTCCAGGACGTGTTTCCAGCTTCTCCGGCAGGTGGTTCTGGTACGTCTGAGAGGTGGTTCCGCCATGGCTGGCAGGTGATCCCGGACTGTCCCCCAGGTGGTTCTGGCATAGCCAGCAGTTGATATTGGCCTGTCCAGCAGGTGGTTCCAGCGAGTCGAACAGGTGGCTCCGGCGTTCTTGGCAGGTGGTTCCGGTCTGTCCGGTAGGTGTTTCCGGCGTGTCCGGCACGTGCTTCCGGCACGTCTGAGAGGTGGTTCCAGCATGCGCGGCAGGTGATTCCGTAGTGTCCGCCAGGTGGTTCTTGCGTACCCGGCAGGTGATTTTGGCGTGTCCGGCAGGTGTTTCTGGCGAGTCGAGCAGGTGGCTCCGGCATGCTCGGCAGGTGCTTCCGGCGTCTTCGGCACTTGGTTCTGGTGTGTCTGAGAGCTGGTTCCGGCATGTCCGGCAGATGATTCCGGAGTGTCCGCCAAGTGGTTCTGGCATACCCAGCAGGTGATTTTGGCGTGTCAGGGAGGTGGTACCGGTGAGTCGAGCAGGTGGTTCCGGCGTGCTCAGCAGGTGGTTCAGGCGGTTCTGGCAGGTGGTATCCGTCTGTTCGGGGTGTGGTTCCAGCATCTCATGAACACGTTTCTGGCACGTCTGAGAGGTGGTTCCGGCATGCCCGGCAGGTCATCCCAGAGAGTCCTCCAAGTGGTTCTGGCATAACACGCAGGTGATTTTGGCGTGTCTGGCAGGTTGTTCCGTTGTGCTTGGCAGGTGGTTCAGGCTTGGCCGGCAGGGGGTTCCAGACTGTCCAGGACGTGTTTCCAGCTTCTCCGGCAGGTGGTTCTGGTACGTCTGAGAGGTGGTTCCGCCATGGCTGGCAGGTGATTCCGGACCGTCGCCCAGGTGGTTCTGGCATAGCCAGCAGTTGATATTGGCCTGTCCGGCAGGTGGTTCCAGCGAGTCGAACAGGTGGCTCCGGCGTGCTCGGCAGGTGGTTCCGGTCTGTCCGGTAGGTGATTCCGGCGTGTCCGGCACGTGCTTCCGGCACATCTGAGAGGTGGTTCCGGCATGCGCGACAGGTGGTTTCGGAGTGTCCGCCAGGTGATTCTGGCGTACCCGGCAGGTGATTTTGGCGTGTCCGGCAGGTGTTTCCGGCGAGTCGAGCAGGTGGCTCCGGCATGCTCGGCAGGTGCTTCTGGGGTCTCCGGCACGTGGTTCTGGTGTGTCTGAGAGCTGGTTCCGGCATGTCCGGCAGATGATTCCGGAGTGTCCGCCAAGTGGTTCTGGCATACCCGGCTGGTGATTTAGGCTTGTCAGGTAGGTGGTTCCGGCGAGTCGAGCAGGTGGCTCCGGCGTGCTCGGCACGTTGTCCAGACGGGTCTGGCAGGTGTTTTCCGTCTGTTCGGGGTGTGGTTCCAGCATCTCATGCACATGGTTCTGGCACGTCTGAGATGTGGTTCCGGCCGGCCCGACAGGTGTTTCCGCAGTGTCCGCCAAGTGGTACTGGCGTAGTTGGCAGGTGATTTTGGCATGACCGGCAGGTGGTTCCAGCAAGCCCGGCAGGTGATTCCGAAGTGTTCCCCAACTGGTTGTGGCGTAGCCGGCAGGTGATTTTTGCGTGTCCGGCAGGTGGTTCTGGCGAGTCGAGCAGGTGGTTCCGGCGTGCTCGGCAGGTGCTTCCGGGGTCATTGGCACGTGGTTCTGGCATATCTGAGAGGTGGTTCCGGCATGCCCGGCAGGTGATTCCGGAGTGTTCGCCAAGTGTTTCCGGCGTAGCCGGCAGGTGATTTTGCATGTCCAGCGGTCGTTCCGGCGGGTCGAGCCGGTGGTTCCGGCGTGTCCGGCAGGTGGTTCCGGTCTGTCCGGCAGGTGGTTCTGTGGTGTCCGGCACGAGGTTCAGTCTGAGAGGCTGTGCCGGCATGCCCCTCACGTGATTCCGGCTTGTCCCCGAAGTGGTGCTGGTGTAGCGGGCAGGTGATTTTGGCGTGTCCGGCAGGTGGTTCAGGCGAGTTGAGCAGGTGGTTGCGACGTGCTCGGCAGGTGCTTCCGGCGTCTCCGGCACGTGTTTCTGGCACATCTGACTGGTGGTTCCGGCATGCCCAAAAGTTGATTCCGATCTGTCCAGTAGGTGGTTCCGGCGTGCACGGCACGTGGTTCTGGTACGTCTCAGAGGTGGTTGCGTATGCCCAACGGGTGATTCCGGACTGTCCGCCACGTGCTTCTGGCACGTCTGAGAGGTGGTTCCAACATGCCCGGCAGGTCATTTCGGAGAGTCGTCCAAGTGGTTCTGGCGTAGCCCGCAGGTGATTTTGGCGTGTCCGGCGGGTGGTTCCGCCGTGCTCGGCAGGTGGTTCAGGCATGGCCGTCACGTGGTTCCAGTCTGTCCAGGACGTGTTTCCAGCTTCTCCGGCAGGTGGTACTGGTACGTCTGAGAGGTGGTTCCGCCATGGCTGGCAGGTGATCCCGGACTGTCCCCCAGGTGGTTCTGGCATAGCCAGCAGTTGATATTGGCCTGTCCGGCAGGTGGTTCCAGCGAGTCGAACAGGTGGCTCCGGCGTTCTTGTCAGCTGGTTCTGGTCTGTCCGGTAGGTGTTTCCGGCGTGTCCGGCACGTGCTTCCGGCACGTCTGAGAGGTGGTTCCGGCATGCGCGGCAGGTGATTCCGTAGTGTCCGCCAGGTGGTTCTGGCATACACGGCAGGTGATTTTGGCGTGTCCGGCAGGTGTTTCTGGCGAGTCGAGCAGGTGGCTCCGGCATGCTCGGCAGGTGCTTCCGGCGTCTCCGGCACTTGGTTCTGGTGTGTCTGAGAGCTGGTTCCGGCATGTCCGGCAGATGATTCCGGAGTGTCCGCCAAGTGGTTCTGGCATACCCAGCAGGTGATTTTGGCGTGTCAGGGAGGTGGTACCGGTGAGTCAAGCAGGTGGTTCCGGCGTGCTCAGCAGGTGGTTCAGGCGGTTCTGGCAGGTGGTATCCGTCTGTTCGGGGTGTGGTTCCAGCATCTCATGAACACGTTTCTGGCACGTCTGAGATGTGGTTCCAGCCGGCCCGACAGGTGTTTCCGCAGTGTCCGCCAAGCGGTTCTGGCGTAGTTGGCAGGTGATTTTGGCATGACTGGCAGGTGGTTCCAGCAAGCCTGGCAGGTGATTCCAAAGTGTTCACCAACTGGTTGTGGCGTAGCCGGCAGGTGATTTTTGCGTGATCGGCAGGTGGTTCTGGCGAGTCGAGCAGGTGGTTCCGGCGTGCTCGGCTGGTGCTTCCGGGGTCATTGGCACGGGGTTCTGGCATGTCTGAGAGGTGGTTCCTGCATGCCCGGCAAGTGATTCCGGAGTGTTCGCCAAGTGGTTCTGGCATAGTCGGCAGGTGATTTTGGCATGTCCGGCAGGTGGTTCAGGCGAGTTGAGCAGGTGGTTCCAACGTGCTTGGCAGGTGCTTCCGGCGTCTCCGGCACGTGTTTCTGGCACATCTGACAGGTGGTTCCGGCATGCCCGAAAGGTGATTCCGGTCTGTCCGGTAGGTGGTTCCAGCCTGCACGGCATGTGGTTCTGGTACGTCTCAGAGGTGGTTGCGCATGCCCAACAGGTGATTCCGGACTGTCCGCCACATGGTTCTGGCACGTCTGAGAGGTGGTTCCGGCATGCCCGGCAGGTCATCCCAGAGAGTCCTCCAAGTGGTTCTGGCATAACACGCAGGTGATTTTGGCGTGTCTGGCAGGTTGTTCCGTTGTGCTTGGCAGGTGGTTCAGGCTTGGCCGGCAGGTGGTTCCAGACTGTCCAGGACGTGTTTCCAGCTTCTCCGGCAGGTGGTTCTGGTACGTCTGAGAGGTGGTTCCGCCATGGCTGGCAGGTGATTCCGGACCGTCCCCCCGGTGGTTCTGGCATAGCCAGCAGTTGATATTGGCCTGTCCGGCAGGTGGTTCCAGCGAGTCGAACAGGTGGCTCCGGCGTGCTCGGCAGTTGGTTCCGGTCTGTCGGGTAGGTGATTCCGGCGTGTCCGGCACGTGCTTCCGGCACGTCTGAGAGGTGGTTCCGGCATGCGCGACAGGTGGTTTCGGAGTGTCCGCCAGGTGGTTCTGGCGTACCCGGCAGGTGATTTTGGCGTGTCCGGCAGGTGTTTCTGGCGAGTCGAGCAGGTGGCTCCGGCATGCTCGGCAGGTGCTTCCGGGGTCTCCGGCACGTGGTTCTGGTGTGTCTGAGAGCTGGTTCCGGCATGTCCGGCAGATGATTCCGGAGTGTCCGCCAAGTGGTTCTGGCATACCCGGCTGGTGATTTGGGCATGTCAGGTAGGTGGTTCCGGCGAGTCGAGCAGGTGGCTCCGGCGTGCTCGGCAGGTTGTTCAGACGGGTCTGGCAGGTGTTTTCCGTCTGTTCGGGGTGTGGTTCCAGCATCTCATGCACATGGTTCTGGCACGTCTGAGATGTGGTTCCGGCCGGCCCGACAGGTGTTTCCACAGTGTCCGCCAAGTGGTACTGGCGTAGTTGGCAGGTGATTTTGGCATGACCGGCAGGTGGTTCCAGCAAGCCCGGCAGGTGATTCCGAAGTGTTCCCCAACTGGTTGTGGCGTAGCCGGCAGGTGATTTTTGCGTGTCCGGCAGGTGGTTCTGGCGAGTCGAGCAGGTGGTTCCGGCGTGCTCAGCAGGTGCTTGCGGGGTCATTGGCACGTGGTTCTGGCATATCTGAGAGGTGGTTCCGGCATGCCCGGCAGGTGATTCCGGAGTGTTCGCCAAGTGTTTCCGGCGTAGCCGGCAGGTGATTTTGCATGTCCAGCGGTCGTTCCGGCGGGTCGAGCCGGTGGTTCCGGCGTGTCCGGCAGGTGGTTCCGGTCTGTCCGGCAGGTGGTTCTGTGGTGTCCGGCACGAGGTTCAGTCTGAGAGGCTGTGCCGGCATGCCCCTCACGTGATTCCGGCTTGTCCCCGAAGTGGTGCTGGTGTAGCGGGCAGGTGATTTTGGCGTGTCCGGCAGGTGGTTCAGGCGAGTTGAGCAGGTGCTTGCGACGTGCTCGGCAGGTGCTTCCGGCGTCTCCGGCACGTGTTTCTGGCACATCTGACTGGTGGTTCCGGCATGCCCAAAAGTTGATTACGGTCTGTCCAGTAGGTGGTTCCGGCGTGCACGGCACGTGGTTCTGGTACGTCTCAGAGGTGGTTGCGTATGCCCAACGGGTGATTCCGGACTGTCCGCCACGTGCTTCTGGCACGTCTGAGAGGTGGTTCCAACATGCCCGGCAGGTCATTTCGGAGAGTCGTCCAAGTGGTTCTGGCGTAGCCCGCAGGTGATTTTGGCGTGTCCGGCGGGTGGTTCCGCCGTGCTCGGTAGGTGGTTCAGGCATGGCCGTCACGTGGTTCCAGTCTGTCCAGGACGTGTTTCCAGCTTCTCCGGCAGGTGGTACTGGTACGTCTGAGAGGTGGTTCCGCCATGGCTGGCAGGTGATCCCGGACTGTCCCCGAGGTGGTTCTGGCATAGCCAGCAGTTGATATTGGCCTGTCCGGCAGGTGGTTCCAGCGAGTCGAACAGGTGGCTCCGGCGTTCTTGGCAGGTGGTTCCGGTCTGTCCGGTAGGTGTTTCCGGCGTGTCCGGCACGTGCTTCCGGCACGTCTGAGAGGTGGTTCCGGCATGCGCGGCAGGTGATTCCATAGTGTCCGCCAGGTGGTTCTGGCGTACCCGGCAGGTGATTTTGGCGTGTCCGGCAGGTGTTTCTGGCGAGTCGAGCAGGTGGCTCCGGCATGCTCGGCAGGTGCTTCCGGCGTCTCCGGCACTTGGTTCTGGTGTGTCTGAGAGCTGGTTCCGGCATGTCCGGCAGATGATTCCGGAGTGTCCGCCAAGTGGTTCTGGCATACCCAGCAGGTGATTTTGGCGTGTCAGGGAGGTGGTACCGGTGAGTCGAGCAGGTGGTTCCGGCGTGCTCAGCAGGTGGTTCAGGCGGTTCTGGCAGGTGGTATCCGTCTGTTCGGGGTGTGGTTCCAGCATCTCATGAACACGTTTCTGGCACGTCTGAGATGTGGTTCCAGCCGGCCCGACAGGTGTTTCCGCAGTGTCCGCCAAGCGGTTCTGGCGTAGTTGGCAGGTGATTTTGGCATGACTGGCAGGTGGTTCCAGCAAGCCTGGCAGGTGATTCCAAAGTGTTCACCAACTGGTTGTGGCGTAGCCGGCAGGTGATTTTTGCGTGATCGGCAGGTGGTTCTGGCGAGTCGAGCAGGTGGTTCCGGCGTGCTCGGCTGGTGCTTCCGGGGTCATTGGCACGGGGTTCTGGCATGTCTGAGAGGTGGTTCCTGCATGCCCGGCAAGTGATTCCGGAGTGTTCGCCAAGTGGTTCTGGCATAGTCGGCAGGTGATTTTGGCATGTCCGGCAGGTGGTTCAGGCGAGTTGAGCAGGTGGTTCCAACGTGCTTGGCAGGTGCTTCCGGCGTCTCCGGCACGTGTTTCTGGCACATCTGACAGGTGGTTCCGGCATGCCCGAAAGGTGATTCCGGTCTGTCCGGTAGGTGGTTCCAGCCTGCACGGCATGTGGTTCTGGTACGTCTCAGAGGTGGTTGCGCATGCCCAACAGGTGATTCCGGACTGTCCGCCACATGGTTCTGGCACGTCTGAGAGGTGGTTCCGGCATGCCCGGCAGGTCATCCCAGAGAGTCCTCCAAGTGGTTCTGGCATAACACGCAGGTGATTTTGGCGTGTCTGGCAGGTTGTTCCGTTGTGCTTGGCAGGTGGTTCAGGCTTGGCCGGCAGGTGGTTCCAGACTGTCCAGGACGTGTTTCCAGCTTCTCCGGCAGGTGGTTCTGGTACGTCTGAGAGGTGGTTCCGCCATGGCTGGCAGGTGATTCCGGACCGTCCCCCCGGTGGTTCTGGCATAGCCAGCAGTTGATATTGGCCTGTCCGGCAGGTGGTTCCAGCGAGTCGAACAGGTGGCTCCGGCGTGCTCGGCAGGTGGTTCCGGTCTGTCCGGTAGGTGATTCCGGCGTGTCCGGCACGTGCTTCCGGCACGTCTGAGAGGTGGTTCCGGCATGCGCGACAGGTGGTTTCGGAGTGTCCGCCAGGTGGTTCTGGCGTACCCGGCAGGTGATTTTGGCGTGTCCGGCAGGTGTTTCTGGCGAGTCGAGCAGGTGGCTCCGGCATGCTCGGCAGGTGCTTCCGGGGTCTCCGGCACGTGGTTCTGGTGTGTCTGAGAGCTGGTTCCGGCATGTCCGGCAGATGATTCCGGAGTGTCCGCCAAGTGGTTCTGGCATACCCGGCTGGTGATTTGGGCATGTCAGGTAGGTGGTTCCGGCGAGTCGAGCAGGTGGCTCCGGCGTGCTCGGCAGGTTGTTCAGACGGGTCTGGCAGGTGTTTTCCGTCTGTTCGGGGTGTGGTTCCAGCATCTCATGCACATGGTTCTGGCACGTCTGAGATGTGGTTCCGGCCGGCCCGACAGGTGTTTCCACAGTGTCCGCCAAGTGGTACTGGCGTAGTTGGCAGGTGATTTTGGCATGACCGGCAGGTGGTTCCAGCAAGCCCGGCAGGTGATTCCGAAGTGTTCCCCAACTGGTTGTGGCGTAGCCGGCAGGTGATTTTTGCGTGTCCGGCAGGTGGTTCTGGCGAGTCGAGCAGGTGGTTCCGGCGTGCTCGGCAGGTGCTTGCGGGGTCATTGGCACGTGGTTCTGGCATATCTGAGAGGTGGTTCCGGCATGCCCGGCAGGTGATTCCGGAGTGTTCGCCAAGTGTTTCCGGCGTAGCCGGCAGGTGATTTTGCATGTCCAGCGGTCGTTCCGGCGGGTCGAGCCGGTGGTTCCGGCGTGTCCGGCAGGTGGTTCCGGTCTGTCCGGCAGGTGGTTCTGTGGTGTCCGGCACGAGGTTCAGTCTGAGAGGCTGTGCCGGCATGCCCCTCACGTGATTCCGGCTTGTCCCCGAAGTGGTGCTGCTGTAGCGGGCAGGTGATTTTGGCGTGTCCGGCAGGTGGTTCAGGCGAGTTGAGCAGGTGCTTGCGACGTGCTCGGCAGGTGCTTCCGGCGTCTCCGGCACGTGTTTCTGGCACATCTGACTGGTGGTTCCGGCATGCCCAAAAGTTGATTCCGGTCTGTCCAGTAGGTGGTTCCGGCGTGCACGGCACGTGGTTCTGGTACGTCTCAGAGGTGGTTGCGTATGCCCAACGGGTGATTCCGGACTGTCCGCCACGTGCTTCTGGCACGTCTGAGAGGTGGTTCCAACATGCCCGGCAGGTCATTTCGGAGAGTCGTCCAAGTGGTTCTGGCGTAGCCCGCAGGTGATTTTGGCGTGTCCGGCGGGTGGTTCCGCCGTGCTCGGTAGGTGGTTCAGGCATGGCCGTCACGTGGTTCCAGTCTGTCCAGGACGTGTTTCCAGCTTCTCCGGCAGGTGGTACTGGTACGTCTGAGAGGTGGTTCCGCCATGGCTGGCAGGTGATCCCGGACTGTCCCCGAGGTGGTTCTGGCATAGCCAGCAGTTGATATTGGCCTGTCCGGCAGGTGGTTCCAGCGAGTCGAACAGGTGGCTCCGGCGTTCTTGGCAGGTGGTTCCGGTCTGTCCGGTAGGTGTTTCCGGCGTGTCCGGCACGTGCTTCCGGCACGTCTGAGAGGTGGTTCCGGCATGCGCGGCAGGTGATTCCGTAGTGTCCGCCAGGTGGTTCTGGCGTACCCGGCAGGTGATTTTGGCGTGTCCGGCAGGTGTTTCTGGCGAGTCGAGCAGGTGGCTCCGGCATGCTCGGCAGGTGCTTCCGGCGTCTCCGGCACTTGGTTCTGGTGTGTCTGAGAGCTGGTTCCGGCATGTCCGGCAGATGATTCCGGAGTGTCCGCCAAGTGGTTCTGGCATACCCAGCAGGTGATTTTGGCGTGTCAGGGAGGTGGTACCGGTGAGTCGAGCAGGTGGTTCCGGCGTGCTCAGCAGGTGGTTCAGGCGGTTCTGGCAGGTGGTATCCGTCTGTTCGGGGTGTGGTTCCAGCATCTCATGAACACGTTTCTGGCACGTCTGAGATGTGGTTCCAGCCGGCCCGACAGGTGTTTCCGCAGTGTCCGCCAAGCGGTTCTGGCGTAGTTGGCAGGTGATTTTGGCATGACTGGCAGGTGGTTCCAGCAAGCCTGGCAGGTGATTCCAAAGTGTTCACCAACTGGTTGTGGCGTAGCCGGCAGGTGATTTTTGCGTGATCGGCAGGTGGTTCTGGCGAGTCGAGCAGGTGGTTCCGGCGTGCTCGGCTGGTGCTTCCGGGGTCATTGGCACGGGGTTCTGGCATGTCTGAGAGGTGGTTCCTGCATGCCCGGCAAGTGATTCCGGAGTGTTCGCCAAGTGGTTCTGGCATAGTCGGCAGGTGATTTTGGCATGTCCGGCAGGTGGTTCAGGCGAGTTGAGCAGGTGGTTCCAACGTGCTTGGCAGGTGCTTCCGGCGTCTCCGGCACGTGTTTCTGGCACATCTGACAGGTTGTTCCGGCATGCTCGAAAGGTGATTCCGGTCTGTCCGGTAGGTGGTTCCAGCCTGCACGGCATGTGGTTCTGGTACGTCTCAGAGGTGGTTGCGCATGCCCAACAGGTGATTCCGGACTGTCCGCCACATGGTTCTGGCACGTCTGAGAGGTGGTTCCGGCATGCCCGGCAGGTCATCCCAGAGAGTCCTCCAAGTGGTTCTGGCATAACACGCAGGTGATTTTGGCGTGTCTGGCAGGTTGTTCCGTTGTGCTTGGCAGGTGGTTCAGGCTTGGCCGGCAGATGGTTCCAGACAGTCCAGGACGTGTTTCCAGCTTCTCCGGCAGGTGGTTCTGGTACGTCTGAGAGGTGGTTCCGCCATGGCTGGCAGGTGATTCCGGACCGTCCCCCCGGTGGTTCTGGCATAGCCAGCAGTTGATATTGGCCTGTCCGGCAGGTGGTTCCAGCGAGTCGAACAGGTGGCTCCGGCGTGCTCGGCAGGTGGTTCCGGTCTGTCCGGTAGGTGATTCCGGCGTGTCCGGCACGTGCTTCCGGCACGTCTGAGAGGTGGTTCCGGCATGCGCGACAGGTGGTTTCGGAGTGTCCGCCAGGTGGTTCTGGCGTACCCGGCAGGTGATTTTGGCGTGTCCGGCAGGTGTTTCTGGCGAGTCGAGCAGGTGGCTCCGGCATGCTCGGCAGGTGCTTCCGGCGTCTCCGGCACGTGGCTCTGGTGTGTCTGAGAGCTGGTTCCGGCATGTCCGGCAGATGATTCCGGAGTGTCCGCCAAGTGGTTCTGGCATACCCGGCTGGTGATTTGGGCATGTCAGGTAGGTGGTTCCGGCGAGTCGAGCAGGTGGCTCCGGCGTGCTCGGCAGGTTGTTCAGACGGGTCTGGCAGGTGTTTTCCGTCTGTTCGGGGTGTGGTTCCAGCATCTCATGCACATGGTTCTGGCACGTCTGAGATGTGGTTCCGGCCGGCCCGACAGGTGTTTCCACAGTGTCCGCCAAGTGGTACTGGCGTAGTTGGCAGGTGATTTTGGCATGACCGGCAGGTGGTTGCAGCAAGCCCGGCAGGTGATTCCGAAGTGTTCCCCAACGGGTTGTGGCGTAGCCGGCAGGTGATTTTTGCGTGTCCGGCAGGTGGTTCTGGCGAGTCGAGCAGGTGGTTCCGGCGTGCTCGGCAGGTGCTTCCGGGGTCATTGGCACGTGGTTCTGGCATATCTGAGAGGTGGTTCCGGCATGCCCGGCAGGTGATTCCGGAGTGTTCGCCAAGTGTTTCTGGCGTAGCCGGCAGGTGATTTTGCATGTCCAGCGGTCGTTCTGGCGGGTCGAGCCGGTGGTTCCGGCGTGTCCGGCAGGTGGTTCCGGTCTGTCCGGCAGGTGGTTCTGTGGTGTCCGGCACGAGGTTCAGTCTGAGAGGCTGTGCCGGCATGCCCCTCACGTGATTCCGGCTTGTCCCCGAAGTGGTGCTGCTGTAGCGGGCAGGTGATTTTGGCGTGTCCGGCAGGTGGTTCAGGCGAGTTGAGCAGGTGCTTGCGACGTGCTCGGCAGGTGCTTCCGGCGTCTCCGGCACGTGTTTCTGGCACATCTGACTGGTGGTTCCGGCATGCCCAAAAGTTGATTCCGGTCTGTCCGGTAGGTGGTTCCGGCGTGCACGGCACGTGGTTCTGGTACGTCTCAGAGGTGGTTGCGTATGCCCAACGGGTGATTCCGGACTGTCCGCCACGTGCTTCTGGCACGTCTGAGAGGTGGTTC